>NW_015151869.1:132641-144201 GCF_000732505.1 Cyprinodon variegatus
GCCAGGGCTAACGTTGGCCCGTCTGCAGCGGCCAGGGCTAACGTTGGCCCGTCTGCAGCGGCCAGGGCTAACGTTGGCCCGTCTGCAGCGGCCAGGGCTAACGTTGACCCGTCTGCAGCGGCCAGGGCTAACGTTGGCCTAACGTTAACCTGGCGAGGACATGAGTCCATACTTACGTTCTTGTGAATTGAGAAGACTTAGATTTATTTTGTCATTTTGCATACCTGAGTGTATACCAAAAGAGAAACGGCCAATCTTGGCAAATGGGAGGAACCACAAATGTAAAGGTTAAGAGAAAAGTTGTTGATGGATTTATTTAAATAACAGAATTCGGAATGCACGTGGTTTTTAATACATCCACCAACATTTAGTCTGAGCTGTAGTCTATCATCCATAAAACAGCTCAGGTACAAACTGAAGCCATTATGTCTATAGAGAGGCCCAAAGGTGCCAATCTTCCCTCCATCCAGTGATAAACGATGAAGCAATAACCATATATATCACCATAGACACCCGATCAATTAGTAGATGATTGATGGGATAATCTATAATTTCACTGAACATCTCGGGGATGTAGGCAGAGGAAGGGATTTAGCCTTACTAAGCAAAGTTGGTGGTCAGGCTAACCTGTTTTTAAAGGTTTTGTTTAAATAGGGATTTCCCGGGTCCCTATTTCAATATGTTTAAAAATTAAAAGATTAATTGTGGATAAGAACTAATTTAGACAGTTGCAGGGTTAAAAGAAGAGCTGTTAACATCTCTACATCCCAGACATGTTGGACACTTATTGGTTAATCTGCATTCTCATCTATCGCAGGAAATGGTGCAAGTGATTCACATGGAAAGATGCGTTCAGGAGCCAATTAACAGTTGGTGATGCAAAGAATGCTTTTCAATGTGATGATGCAAATTGGATGTTTAGAGATAGCAAAATGGCGCTAGATGTAGTAAATGTGGTTAGAGCGAAACAGAAGTTTGCGAGTTCAAAAACTGAACTTTAGTCTGTTTGTCTCGCATGAAAATAATCTGGAACTGGTTGGGGTTGTGATGTAGGGTAGTGGAGCACAGCAGAAGCCAAGCTCCACCTCCCCAGCAGTCCTCGATACCGAGTCCTGGACAGTCCTGGCTAACCGGGAGTGGATGTGGCCCACCCAGGGACGCCATTATCCATACCAGTGTTCAGCTCTCTGTTTTAAATCCTCTATATAATGGGTAATTTGGATGTAATTCTGCTGTGTTTTCCCTGCAGATTAGTTGAGAATCATTGAGAAACTCTGTGGCGTTTTGTTTGAATGCACCGTTATGTGAGGGTTTCTAGAACAAGCAGCCACCACACAGATAGTTGGCTCTTGCAGGCTGTCTCTCATAAACACTAATCAGCCTCACAGCTCTGAAACTAAATTGGAATATTAAACTTTCAGAAACTCATTAAATCTATTTTTATCCAATAAAAAAAAAACAAAAACAAAACTCCACATGTTATTGTACATCTACTTAATGTCTGTATGCTGTGAGTGCTGGAACCAAAGACTAATTATTTGATTGCAGCACAATAATGGCCCAATGCAGCCCATTCTAATTAATAATGATATTAAACCTTTGAAGGAGTTTTCATTATTAGTTTGGAGAACATAAGGTGTGCATCCAACAGTGGAGACTTTTTCAGAGTAAAAAATAAAAATGCAGATGTTTATTATTTTAGCATCTCATTAGAGAGGCGGATGGAGAGACGGTTCCCCACAGAGTGAGCTTTTAATCAGTGCTGCCGCCCCCACAGATGGCTGCAGAGGGAATTCTCTCAGCTGCACACTTGTTGAAGATCCTTCAGCCTCCGTGGAAAGTTCTAATTTTCCACATGCTTGAATATGAAGCTTCTTCACTATAAAATCTGCCTTAAACAGTCCAACACCATGGCAACACCAAGAGACCAGCAGGAGTCAAACCAAGAACCCGGTGCTGCTCAGTAGAACCCGACTCCTGGCTTCGAAAGGTTCATTTATTTCAGGGAAGTATCACTTAAAGTGATACATTTCAAACATTTATCTTTCCTGTGATGATTCTCTGGCTTTGATCCCTCCTACTGGATTGGCCAAAGTCACATGGGGGGTGTTGAGGGTCTTTAGGGGTTTCTAATTGGTCGTTGACTCCCTAATGTCTAAGACCACCTCCTCTGTTGAGAGAAGGTTTTTCCAGGTTAAGCCGGGCGTACACTGTACGATATTGTTTAATCTTCATATTCAGCTGCAGCTCAAACTGTACGACAAAACCGCAGGTTTAGAAGTTCTCAGCTCACGATGTTTGTTTTCATGCTGTGTGGCCCGACGCTCTGATGCGATCTACCTGCTCGCACTGCACGTCTAAAAACCACTCGTCAGACTCGGTGCCCAGAGATGGCGCTACTCGGACTCGTCAATCTGGAAGATGAAGCGCTTGTTTGCACATGCTCTGCTAAATCGGCTGGTAGCTCTGCTTCAACAGCAGGATTTACCCACCAATGCCTTACGATGGCCGACTGAATGTCAAACGTTTGATTTTCTGCGACCTTATGATTCCCGATCGGGTGTTCATGAGAGGCTGGTCGCCCCTCGTTACCCTCTGTATTCTACACGACCAAGCTAGAACTCAGCCCGATTGGAAAAATTCTCACACTACTGATTAATTGGAAAAAAAGCAAAATGATCATTAAGTTTATGCCCGGCTTTAACAAAGATGGCTTCCTTAACCCCTTCCTCAAACCATCGGCTCTCATTGTCCAGAATATGGACGTTGTTGTCCTTTGACGCGTGTCGTTTAGCCTTAAGACTAAGGAAAGACGCAAATATGTTAGATTTACAATTTTGATCTACAGTATTGGAGAGGTGCAGCAGAGTGTCTGCAGTAGGGGGCGGGGCATATCTGCGTTAAGTAGGAAACACACGCAGACGACCTGGTTTCTGAATATAAACCAGCCTTAACACCACCTCCTCTGTTGAGAGATGTTTTTTCTAACCCCTCTATCAAACATCAGTCTTCCTTTGCCAGATGTGGACGGTTCTGTCCTCAAACGAGTGTCCGTTAGCGTGTAGGTAAATGGTTGAGTCCTGTCCGGAGGAGTCGGACCTCATGTGTAACATTCATCTTTATTAGTTCTGATTGTTTTGACTTCCAGCGAATAAGAACCCGATGTTCTGTTTCTCTAAACATTCGAACGTCGTATCGGACCAATAAACACGACAAATGAATGCATAGACGTTGGTCTACTGTGGCGTTTATCCATGTAGGGTCCAATGTTGGTGGTTCTGGTCTTTTTCATCGTCATGTTGGTTAAACCTTGAAGATTCCCTAATAGGTTAGCTTGTTCCGGTTTACTGCTGTTAGTAGGATCATCCTTCCACCTAACTTTCCACCCGTTAGCTAAGGTTTACCATAGGTTCTACCTTCACGCTGGGCGGGTCACTTCCTGTTTGTGGCTGCTATGCTAATCCATCATTAGAACAGCTACATGCTAATGCTACATACTGAAATGTGTGAGAACTCATTCTGTGTTGTGTCTTTCTGCTTGCAGGTTCCCGTAGACGGACCTGGACTGTATACCGGCCCGGTCTTCACTGCCGCCTCTACCGGCCCTCTTTTCTCCACGTAGAGCTGCTTCCTGTTTCCTGTTCCGCCTGGAACCGAGCCGCTCGGCTGATTGTATTGCATGTCCCGTGCGTTTGTAAGTTCTGTAAATATGTACAGCGAGTCTCGTTTGAATCTTTTCTCAGTCCAGACTAGCGGAAGCCTTCTAGCCTCCTGATGTTGCAGTTTTATCCTCCGAGGCTTTTAAAGATGATCAATGCCTTCATTCTGATGTTATGCAAACTGAAATAAAGATTTTATTTATGTAACCTGGTCAGTAACCTTCAGCCTTGAGTTTTCTGGGTGGAAATATAAAGAAAAACTAGAGGGAGACGCTGAGGGTGGGAAGAAACGTCGAGAACGGCCACCAGAATGCAGAATGGATGTACGGCTGCTGACCTACGGACCTACTGAGACCACCTTCAGCCGATCCGACCCACGGCTGGTCTTCTGTGATTGAAGTTAGCGGTTTTCCAGGAGGAACTAGTTTCTGGGGGTGCAGCAGAGGCTGCTTTTTATTTATGAGGAACCGTCCTGTTTCTGAACGGCTCTAAAAGTAGGCAGACTGCCTCGTGCTTTAAGGAGCCTGAACGTGACATTTAAATTGGTGCTGGATGAATAAACAGCCAAATTCTTAGTAGTTATAATTTTCCCTTTTTTTAACAATAAAAAGGTTTTTCTTTGTTTTTTTGCTTCCTAACTGTGTGTATTCCTTTTTGCAGTTCATGATCTGCCCTGTAGGGGCGCCATGAACACTCTTTACTGAGATGGGACTACAGGGAGGTTTCTGGATGAAACACGGTAGCGGCAGCATCATGGTTATTCTGTTAAACTGCTCCAACCGCTGAAGGTTTCTGTTCCACCTGAACAGAAACCTGAATGTTTGGTGATTTACCATCCGCCAAAACGTACATGGAAACAGAGTTTTATGGGTCCCCAAGTTCCTGGGGGCCCCATAGAACTCTGTTTCCATGTATGGTCAATACAACTATTCCTTATTTGTGTGCATTAATGATGTTTTTGATCAAAATCCTTAAGCTAAATGCCATCAGAACGCTGATAATATTAAGTCTGTCGCAGCCCCCCCCCCTTCAGTGTCCACCATATTGGATCAGTCCATTTGCTGCACATGTTCAGAAAGGTCCAAACAGACAGCAGCAAACCATTTGAAAACAAACCATGCAAAGAGCAGTGTTGCCAACTTAGCGCTTTAGTCGCTATATTTAGCCACTTTTCAGACCCCTCTAGTATGGAGGACTAATTCTGCCATAATTAAAAATACATACAGAAAGAAATGGCTTTATATAAAAATGCTTGAAAAAGTAGCTAATATGAATTTGAGTGCCTTTAAATGTGACAAAATAATAAAAATAAGATATCTTCAACAATCGATCAACTATTCATAAAAAATATATTTTAACGTCCACTTTCATTTTTTTTTCTCTTCTCATATTTACCCTGACTTATTTTCAACCCACTTGTTTTCTGTATAATAAAAGTGGAAGTTAAAATATATTTTTAGATGAGAAATTGTTTCTTTTGTCACATTTAAGGTCAGACACATTCGTATTATTAGCTACTCTTTCAAGCAATTATATATTATTATTATTAAGCCCTTCATTTTGGTGACAACATATAAAAGCAGCAAACTCTGCCCTCCAGAGCAAGCAGATTGGTAATGGGTCTGTTTAAAGTGTTGTCTTCTCAATTCAGAGGGCCCCCTGCCTGTCTTTGCCTAGGGCCCCAAATTTCCTAAATCCAGCCTTGCCTAGAACTACACATCATTTGAAGCAGAGTTCGGTTCTTCTGACCTTTTTTTTCCATTTCTCTACAGGAGTAAAGCAAGCAGGCGGTTCTTTCAAAAATCAGTTGTGTTTTCAAAAAGCAATTCATTTCTTTTTTTTTTTTTATGTTGTTTTCTCTTGAAAGAATGGTCATCTTCCGAAAAGCTGTTTTTTTCTTTTTTAAAACAGTTGTAATCATTCAAAAAGCAGTTTTCTTTTCAAAAATCAATTGTTTTCTCTTAAAAACAGTTTTCTTCCAAAAAGCAGTTATTTGTCTTTAAAAGCAATTGTTTTCTTTTAAAAAAAAAAACAGTTTTTTCTTGAAAAAACGGTTAACCCTCAAAAAGCAGTTTTTTCTTTAAGAAAAATTTGTTTTTTTTTAAAAAAAATCAGTTGTTGTGTTTTGAAAAAACAATTGTTTTGTTTTAAAAAACAGTTTTTCTTTCAAAAAGCAGTTTTTCTTTAAAAACAATTTTTTTCTTTTAAAAAAAGTGAAACTAACAAACCATAACTTCTCTCCACCTCTCTGTAGAATCTCTACTAAATATCTAATTTGATTGGGTGACTTTTTCCATTTGACTGGAAGCAGCGTTGCTGTTCTGAAGGGATACAGAAAAAGTCCAGATCTGAGTTAAAGATTAGGGTGATGGGAAGGAGCCCTTCTGACCCTACAGTTTAAAAAGTTAATCAAATAACCAGCTGCTAAACATTTCCACTACATCATCTCCATAGATTTTGTTAAAAAAAAAACATTATTAAAATTAAATAATGAAAAATTAAAATATTTTGAGATATCGAAATCTGTCCTTAAATTCCAGCCAAACTCATTTACACAGTAACAGATAAAAACCTTTAGATAAATCAAACATTACCGCCACATATCTGACTCAGTAACCATTAAAACAACTATTTTCATTCATTTCAGACGGAACTATTCACAGACTGGATTATATTAAACTGAACTTCCAATTTTCACCACTGTTCGGCGCCAAGTAACCTTTCCTCTGATCACGGCTTGCTTGGTCTCGCAATGAATCCTGGGTAAACCAAGAATACCGAGGATACATCGGACCCGTCCTTCAAATCGGGTAAGAAGAAGGACGCATTTTAAGGCCGCATAACGAGGAGTCTTGGAATCCGACCAGACCTCGACGTCACGCTATGACGTAATCGAGCGACTAATCTGGCTTTCATCAGCTACCCGATCCGTGCCGGTAGTTTTAAGGAGTTTTACCCTCCTTAGAAGTAGTTAGCGTACTAAACTATAATGTGTTTAAGGTTAATAATGTATTTCCTAAGAAAATAAATGCTTTAAAATCCTTCTAGTCTTTTCCTGATCTGTACCCGTATTCTGTCAGTCCAGCATACCTATAATAATTCTTTAGTCGTGTACAAAAAAACCACACAAATGAAATTTTTATTTGAGGTAGTTTAAAGTACATTTTTCGTACATATTAAACAGGTATTGACTGTAGGTATGCGGGTTTGACCGAACACCAGAAATGCTACGCTACTTCTGAGAGCTAACTTTTTCGGCTTTGGATTAAAACATAAATCTAGTCTTTTTTTTTTAATTTGTTCCTTTTCGTGATAACGTTATGGTATATAGTGCGTAACCTAAAGAAAGAAACAACTAAAATGAAGATAAACATGGTTTAATCATTTATAGCCAGACTGCTCTGAGCATGTCCGATTACGTCAGAGAAGCAAACTGTAGGAAAAGTCATAAAAAAACGATTGTATTAGCATTCTTTAGTGATTTAAGGATAGAATTACATTATTTATGGCCACCTGGATGTATATCGGATGGAACGGTTCCGGTACGGATCAGGTGGTGACCTCTGGCCTCTCGGAGGATAACGACTCTAATTAGCTTCATCTCCAGGTTTGGATCTGTTGTTCTGGGTTTGAATTACTCTTCCTGGACTGGGAGCGAGCGGACCAGAGATTACGGAAGGAAAGAGCAACTAGCTGGGTAGCATGGATGCCCTGAGTGGTTCTCATGAAGCCGTCAGAGTTTCCTCCTGGTTTCATCCTGATCTGCTTCATCTAAATCTGCCGAATCAGAGGAAAGAAGAAAAGCTCGTCTTTAGTCTCTCAGTCTAAATTGATTATTATTCCACGTTAGCGTGGCGTCGTCTGTCTGTCAGTCTGTCTGTCCGTCCGTCTGTCAGAGAACAGTTCGATTCAAACAGGCTCATGGGGGAGGACGGCTTTCTAACCTCACAGCAGGAATCTTTGATCCGCAGCCATTGCTGTGATCTCCTAGCGGGAGAGAAGAAGTCATCAGTTTCCTTGTAATCATTTCAGAGCCTCTGATGTCGGACAGAGTCAATAGGATCAACTGGATCAGGGTAAACGGTTCTGCTCCGGTTTTACCAACAATAATGCTTACATCCTAACATCACCGGAACAAAGTAGAGTTTTTATTTGAAAATAAAGCCCTCAAACCCTAAAGAAATGTTTTTAGCTACTTTTCAGCTTCAATCTTTCTTTTAGTTTTAGATTTTTTTATAATATATATAAAGTGCTGGCCCCTTTGCAATTTATAGCTGATGTTTTTCCTTTGAATAGACCATTTTTTTCTCTGAGAACCTAAAACATTTTTCCTCAAAACTGACAGTTTTTCTGAGAACTGACAATGTTTGGTTTCCTGAGAACTGAATTTTTTGTGAGAAGTGACGTTTTTCCTGAGAACTGAAATAATTCCCAGGAACTTACCATTTATTTCTCTGACAACCGGCAACTTTTTTCCTCAAAACTGACAGTTTTCCTGAGAATTTATGTTATTTTCTGGGAGAACTGACACATTTTTTCCAGAGAACTGATATTTTTCCTCAGGACTAAACTTTTACGCTGAGATCTGGCAGCATATCATCAAAAATTATGATTATCCTGAAAACTGGAATTTTCCCTGAACGTTTTTCCTAATACCTGAAAAATACAGTTTTTTTTCCAGAGCACTGACAGCCACCGATCACTATTGTCCTTTTGCATCTTCAGCGTTATCTAGATGAATTCATTTGCAATAAATTCAGAGGAAACTAAAGGGCTTATCTTTTATTTCCATTCCTTGTTGCACTTTATGGCATCAAAATGTAAAGATCCGTGTTTGATACGAGAAGCTTGTAGAATATGCTGGAAAGTTCTGGCTAAAAAACAAAAACCTGAGCTTGAATGATTTAAATGTGGAGTACCGCAAGGTTCAATGCTCGGCAGTATAAAGTTTTTATGCAAATGCGATCATTGTCCATCTCAGAAAACTTACAGTTAGATATACTGTATGTATTTTTTACCAATATTACATCTGCTGTTTAAGTGAATAATTTCTACTAATTTTGTGTTATTTATTAATCTTTGTTTTTAATAAATAGACCTATTTGAGCCTTTAATAAAGGGGTGATGCTGACTTCAACATGATCTTTTAATGCATTAATATGACGGATTGTTATAGATCATATTACTAGAGTTGTAATTACATCTCTGAACAGTTTTCTGTAATTTTTTTACACTCATGACCAAAGATTTTATTATATCTGGGCTCAGAAACAAGCAGGGAAGCAGATGTGGTGTAAACCCTCTGAATTCCCAGCCTCTGCCTTATCAACCGTTCCCACATTCGGCCCCTGAAGGCGGAGCCACAGCTGGAGTCCATCGCGCTAAAAGCTAAAGCTGTGTTTGGACCAGTTCATGGGTTTAAAGAATGATAGTTTAGGACAAACAGCATGAATAGACTAATATAATAATGTTTAATAGCAAAGAATCAACAGAAACACCTAATGGTCTTTGAATCAGCTGCTGATCCGTTTCAGACATGAAAATCTTCACTTACTTACAGACTTTAACATCTATCAAACATACGGGAGCAATATAATAATATAATAATGATAAAAACAATCATTTCCTACACTGAACATCTCATTAATTGACATGAAATCTTCTGTTTAGGGTCGTTCTGAACCAAGGAGGGGATCTTTCTACATTTTTCCTACTAAAGGCGACTTTTTGACATTGTTTGATCCGCGGTACTTTATTCTTCAGGGTTTAATCTACATGTTATGCAAAAAGGAAAAAAAAAAGCATTTTAAGTTTTAACAGAATTTAATCCAGTAAAGGAAAACAGAACATTTAATAACGAGAAAATCAAGCTAATGAGAAAAAAGAGGCCAGTATCAGAATTTAAGAAACTTAGAAAAAATCTCTCTTATTATTGTGGTATTTAGCAAATAATGGAGGCTAAAACATTGTAGGGAAATGGTTTTAACGTTTTGTTCGGTCGTTAGCATCCGTTCTTTCTGCTCATTTTCATCGTTTATCCTGAAATGAGTTCAGTAAATAACTAAATTAAATGAAAATATTATGCAGCATGTTCGCTCTGTCATTTTAAGGCTACGTTCCACTGCAGGCCTTAATACCCAATTCCGATTTTTTTTTAGATAAATCCAATTCTTTTGCGTTGGTGTTCATATTTCCAAATATATGCAACGTGTATGTGATCTCCTGTGGGAACTGCATTCATACAGCTTAATGTGTCCCACATGTAGAGGACGCAATGATGTCACAGGCTCTGTGTTTACGGAAGTAAACATGGATGATGGAGCGCATTTAGCGATCTTTCCAAATCCGAAAAATCGCTAAATGCAAATGGACACCAATCGGAAACCATGTTTCCAAGCGATACAAGGCTTTGTCTATATAAATACTCAAAGCGAAATGTCTTCAACCTTGGAAACCAAGTCCAGTGGATATTATTTTTTTGAACTTTTACGAAATCTGTGTAGCAAGACGCAGAATAGTGATTAATGGCGTTCAGGTCGAAAGAATGCGACCTGGCCGCATTTGAAAAGATCAGATTCAGATCGGATTCAGGACCACAGAGCCAAGTGGCCTGGATCACATTGGAAAAAATCGAATCTGTGTCGTTCAGACGGCCATGAAAAGATGCGAAGATATCGCATGTTGGCAAAAAAAATCAGATATGGGTCACTTCAGGCTGCTGTGTGAACGTAGCTAAATGAATCTGACAGCCGGCACCATGTTGGAGGTCACGGTTGCTGTTGAATCTGAGTGGGAGGTGAAGCATCAAAACAAACAAAATCCAGAATAAATGTTTCTGTGACTTGATGAAATGAATCCATTCCCAATCTTTCATGTTTTATAATTGGATTAGTTCTGTAATTCAAAAGACGGCAGCAGGACACCTTCTAACCTCCCCTCTAAAGGTTAGAGCTGGGTGAAACAAAACTCCTTTTTTTTTAATAGATGTCACTTCAATAAAAAAAGGAAAGCTGCTGGAGCAGAAAGGAAAGGATTTAATTAGGATGTTTATTGAAGCATTGAAAGAAAACGCTGCAAGACGACGGATTTCCAGGATTTAGTGGCTTTGCTGCTGGGAGGCGCTCTCTGCATATCTAGAACTTAATGTTATGAAAATGTCTCCCGGTAAATGTAAGACAGTAATACCACATGGAGAGTCAGAGAAAAGGAACTTCATGACCAAAAATAAACTGGCAAACGGAGCCTAATGCTGTCAGTGTTGGAGAGTATGTGATGAAAAATCAGCTGCTCATTTCCATATTTTAATGAAAGCCGCCTCAGTGTAAAATTTTACGCGGCGAGACGAGTTAATTTACCACCATTCAGACATGTGGGCAAACAAAGTGCTTGACAGAAACAGGCGGTAAATGAAAAGAACGACACATTAAGGGATGGAAATGGAGGGAGGCGGCACCACTGAAATGTTCAACAAGTAAATAATGTTTATTTAGCCGTAATAATATTTACTGGATTCTGTTAAACATTTTGAAGTTTCTCCTTTTAATAAAAACAGAAGAGTTTGTTTTTACTGCCCAGTAGTTGCTCTGTTAGGAACAATAGAATTCAACTTTATTGTCATTCCACTGTCACAAATACAGAGAAACGAAATGAACTCTTCAACCCCTCCCTTTGGGGAGCAATCGACTGTCATTGTGCGGCGCCCGGGGAGCAGTGTGGGGTTAAGGGTCTGACTCAGGGACCCAAAGTGGCAGTCTGTGGGAGTGGGGCCAGAACTTAGAACCTCTGGGATGCAAGTGCAATGCCCTAACCACTAGGCCTCCCCTCCCCTCAGTAAGGCCACCCCTCCCTAAGGCCTCCCCTCCCTGAAGCCACCACTCCACTCCCTAAGGCCTCCCCTCCCT
>NW_015151869.1:145968-152857 GCF_000732505.1 Cyprinodon variegatus
ACTCCCCTCCCTAAAGCCACCACTCCCCTCCCTAAGGCCGCCACTCCCCTCCCTAAGGCCGCCACTCCCCTCCCTAAGGCCGCCACTCCCCTTGATGTTTCGGAACTTCTCTCCCCTGGAAGGATCTACTGAGAATCAAACTGAGCTGAAGATTCAAGTTAGTGGTTCTGATCAACTATTTTCCCCAAGGATCGTTTGGGGCCTCTCTCTGAGCAGGGGATTAATCTCCACAACAACCTGTTCAAGTACCACAGGAAATCTGAGTTTTAGTCAGCTTCTCCGTTCACCAACGTACAACCGCATTCTGGGTAAACCCTGTCCGCCCTCCATCAAATAAGACAAACATTGGAACATCCCACTCCGACTGGAGTCAATAAGAGACACCATTTTCTGTAAACGTGAGTCAGTTACCTATTTCTCATCTTCAAGTTCAAGAATCAAATTTCCCATTGAGCCTGAACTAACCGCAGTGTCTTTCCCTCACTTTCCAGTTCCGGTTGAACAGTGTTCAGAGCTAAACTGGACTCATCCTTATCAATAAACCTGTTAAACTTTTCCCTCGTCTCTCTGTATTGCTTCTCTGCATGTGGGTCAAAATCATGACAAGTCGGACATTTCTGAGACTAAAATGCTAATTTACAAGAAAAAAACATGAGATTCTAAGCATGTAAATTTAAAAGAAAAATGTAGCAAATATACGAGAATAAACGTAAACTTACAAGAAAAGACTTGCAAATTTAAGAGATTATAAAACATGCAAATTTAGAAGAAAACAAGTAGCAAATGTAGGTAAATAAATAGGCAAATTGACAAAAAAAAACATGTACATTTACGAGATTATTAAAATGCTAATTTAGAAAGAAATAGTAGGAAATTTGCGAGACTAAAAAGCACATTACAACACAAAAAAAATCTAATTTACGAGATTATGAAAATAAAAATTTAGAAGGAAATATTAGGAAAGTTACGAGCAAATTTCCATGAAAACATAACATGCATGTTTATGAAATTCTAAGCTTGTAAATTTAAAGGAAAAATATAGCAAATTTACCAGAAAAAAACTTGCAAATTTACAAGAATATAAAAATGCAAATTTAGAAGGAGACAAGTAGCAAATGTAGGAGAATAAAAAGGCAAATTCACATATAAAAACATGCACTTCTGTATTTTTCTCTCTCGCTGTTTTATGGTTGAAAACCCAACTGGAAATTACCGTTGAAGATTTGCACGAGCGAAAAAGGTTTCAATTAAATTTTCAAAATGATTTGATTTGAAATGAGGAGCTTTTAAAAGTGGACATTGTAACAGAGCTCAGATTGGTTCCCTTGTCAAACATGTCCTGCTATATCCTCGTCCTTTTGTCTCCAAAAGAGACTCTAAACAAGGACAATTTTAGCTCTAAACGATGAGGAGAAACAGGCGGAAATGTGAAGGCATGTGATTCCTTTGTGGATCCATTGAATGGATGTCAATAGCAGCAGAGAGATGAAATGTGTGTGTGTGTTTTCCAACCAACAAGCTTACATAAGAAATTCTCGCCATGCCATTATGGGTTGAAGTGGACTGATTTTGGCTCAGCCATTATTCTCTTATACAACCCACTGCAGTGAGAAGGGTCTGGGTGTGTGCATGAGTGTCTCTGCAGACCCAAATTACTCACGTCCTTCTCTGCTAATTCTACTCATTTTGACAACAGGCTTCACATCGCGCTGTTAAATCATCTGCACCACGTTTTTCACTACACCTGCGAGTTTTAAGGTTACCAAGTCCTAACAGGGAAATTTATGTTAAAGGATGCTCAGAAATACATGAAAACAGGCAGTAAGCGTGTCACCTTGAATTTAATAAAAGTGCTAAACGTGTTATTGTGTTACACTGGAAGAAACAATCCAGAAAGAAGTTAAAATTTCCCCTTAATTTGAGCAGTTAAATTAGGTTATTTGCCAACGGAATGAGGATGTTTTACTCTTAAAATAAGATAATTAGATAATATGCACTTGAAATAAGACAATGCAACTGTTTTAAATGAAAATAATCTTGATGTAATGAAAAAATGTCTCTTTTATCTCCTCGATTCAAGAACTAATGCCTTTATTTTAGGAAAAAATGACTTTCTTAAATTAGATTTTTTCTCAACCACACTGAGCCTTCACCTTTAAAATCTTATTATTATTTTTTCTTCCAAATGATTTCATTTAATCGGTCCCAGAAAATGTAATCCCTGTCAATCCTAAATTAACGTCATTATATAGGAATGAAGTTCTATTTCTGTAGACACACCCAGGTCTGGTCGTTAGAACCGGTCTGACTGCATGAAGTAGGTCTTCAAAGTCAGAGCATCAAGCTTCAGGCTAAAGGAGACAGTGAGAGCAATGATCCACACAGATAACAGGAAGGGAGAGTTTCAAAGCTGAGATCTACATCAACCAACGGGTTCAAATGCAACACAAACTGTGACGCTCATTAATGGAGCAAATCCTGAAACACCAAAAATAAAAACAATAAAAAAAACAACAACTTTGATTTACCAGATTATTATCAAAAACGATTTATTGAGATCATCTTTCGTTTTCGCCTTTGCTTTGCAGACATTTTGTCTGCCTTAATCGTTTTTTCAGCAAAGTTTATCTGCTTCTAAAGTCCTTAAACTTTACTTCTTAAACGCTGTTGGGGAAAAGTGTTTGTCATTAGTGGCGGCTGGCCACTAGAGAGCGCTAGGGCGCCGCCCTACTCACCCAGTGACCTGGATTAAGACTTAAAAACAAATGAAAATCAAATTAAAAAATTTTAAAATAATGTATTTTTTAGATGTTCCAGATAAATATTTAACCTTTAATGATGAGTAAAGCTGAATTTACACCCTGGGAAATCGCAAAAATCTTTGGTTAAAAGTTGTCCAAGCGCAGCAGCTCCTCTCCTGTACGATGCGTGTTAGGGATGTTCAAAGATGAAAAACAATTATTTAAATGCTTGAGTTTAAAATGGCATATTTATGAGAAGAAACACACATTTATGAGTATAAACAAGCAAATTTAGATGGAAACAGGTAGCAAATGTAGGAGAATAAATAGGTTAATTCATGAAAAAAAAAAGATTGTGAAAATAAAAATTTAGAAAGAAAAAGTAGGAAATTGAGACTTAAAAGCAAATTTACAAGAAAAAATAGATGCACATTTTCACATTTACGAGATTCTAAGCATGTAAATTTAGAAGAAAAATGAAGCTAATTAACAAGAATAAACGTGAATTTAGGAGAAAAATTTTTTTTTTACAAGAATAAAAAATGCAAATTTAGATGGAAACAAGTGGCAAATGTAGGAGAATAAATAGCCAAATTGATGAAATCAAACATACAAATTTATGAGATTGTAAAAAAACAAATTTGGAAGGAAAAAGTAGGAAATTTATGAGACTTAAATGCAAATTTGCAAGATAAAACACAAACATTTCTGAGATTATAAACATGATAATTTAGAAGGAAACAAGTAACAAATGTAGGAGAATATGTAGGCAAATTAAATGAAAAAAAAAAAATAAAAAATTGATGAGATTATGAAAATGCTAATTTAGCATTTGCTAATTTCAGAAATGAAATTTATGAAATTAAAATGCAAATTTACAAGAAAAAAATAGATGCTCATTTTCACATTTACGAGATTCTAAGCATGTAAATTTAGAAGAAAAATGAAGCAAATTAACGAGAATAAATGTGAAATTAGGAGAAATAACTTTTTTACAAGATTATTAAAATGCAAATTTAGAAAGAAATATAAGGAAATTTCTGAGACTATAATATAAATTGACAATAAAAACCTGTGCACCTTTACAGGATTCTAAGCATGCAAAAAAACTTACAAATTTATGAGATTATAAACATGCAAATTTATTGTAATTCATATTTACTTTAAAACTTCCATGAGGAGGTCATTGTTCCGTTTCCTTCTATCGCTAATGCCCCCCAGTTAATGATGCATCTTTATCTCGCATTATTCTGCAAATTTGGTGCTTTTTCTCCTAAATTTGAACGTCTCTTATCAATTTGCTACTTTTTCTGTTATATTAGTATATAACAGTGATGAAAGTTTTGGTCTAATCAACCAAAGCTTTCGCGACCCCCCCATGCAGTACCTCTGTGTAACCCCTAGGGGACCTCCATAGGTGGTGGAGAGGGACCGAGCCAAGATCCTGTGGGGCTTCCAGATACAGGCGGACCGAATGCTAAAGGCAAACCACCCGGACGTTATGGTGGTGGACAAAAAGCAGAGGAAAGCTGTTATGGTTGCCATAGCGATACTAACATCAGGAAAAAGAAGATGAGAAACTAGAGAAACACCAGGAGCTCAGAGAAGAGCTGAAGGAAACCTGGAAGGTCAAGGCATCAGTGGAACCCGTGGTCATTGGGGCCTCGGGGCAGGGGCCCCCAGACTGGAGAAGTTAAAGCAGAACCCTGGAAATACATCAGACACTTCGGTCCAGAAGATTCCAGTTCACCTGAGTATAACTGCCCCCCCCACCTTCTTCAAATCAGACGAAACTGGTGTCAATTAACTGGACTCCGCTGGTGCTGATTTGGTTTTGAAGATAATAATGAAAGGTCAAAGGTCAAAAGGTCAACCAGCCCCCCCCCCCACTTTTATAAAATCACTCAAACTCTGTGCCAAACGTTTGTGCTGTTTGTGCCACTATGCTTATTTTCCAGCTTAAAATTGAATTATTCATAATCATCGGTTAGCAGCTTATAATTTATATGAAATTCCCAGTTTCCGCATGAACAGATGTTCACTGACCTTTGACCTCTACTAACTATTATTATCATCTAAATGATAGCAGCACACATAACATTTTTTCTATACAAAAACAAAACATTTTAAAAATATTTAAAATAAATACAGTACAGACCAAAACTTCGGACACACCTTCTCATTGAAATAGTTTTCTTTATTTTCACTAGTGTTGCACCGATGCCATTTTTTGGCCCCGATACCGATACCCGATACCTGGCTGTGCAGTATTGGCCAATACCGATACCACCATTTTAGGGCAATATTGGGGCCCCGTCCGATACTGGTATCGGTGCAACACTAATTTTCATGACTATGAAATTTGTAGATTCACACTGAAGCTATGAATGAACACGTGTTGAATTATATGCTTCACAAAAAAGTGTTGAAATACTGAAAATATGTCTGATATTCCAGGTTCTACAAATTAGCCACCTTTAGCTTTCATCACTGCTTCGCTGCTTGACAGAGGTGTCAAGCAGCGAAGTACAAATATTTAGTTACTGTACTTAAGTACACTTTTTAGTTATCTATACTTTACTCCATTACTAATTTTTCTTCCTACTTCTGACTTCTACTCATTACATTTTCACACCAGTATCTGTACTTTCTATTCCTTACATTTTTTAAAAACGTTACTCGTTACTCTTGGCTTCGGTTTAATGCAGAGGTCACAGATTAGCAGATCCAGACCCACCTGCTGTCTAATCTGGACCCAACCTTATTTAAAACATTTATAAATTACTGCATGTTGTCTGACGACAGTCTCTAACTTCACTTGCGCCGCTTCTCCTGTTACCCTGAAATCCCTCATCCTCCATCACCACCCTGCAGCATCCAGACCTCGTGCAAAGCAAAGCCTACAGCCTCTGCTGTTCCTCCCGTATCGCTGCGCTCAGATTTATCCTCGGAGCTGTAGGAGAGCATGCGCCATATTATCATTATATTTGTAGGAGCAAAACGTGCAGAAATGAACGCTTTATTTAATATGACATATTAAATAATCCCCATCAGCATCCAGCAGATGTTCAGTTTCTGATGGAGATGAGAAATCTGCTTCCTGGTCTGTTGAAGAACCAATAGTTTGCATCCAATCTTTTAAATAAACTGTGTTAGTTTTTCAAATATAGAACAATAATGCTCTAATTAGTAGTTACCGATCTGTTGTTACTATATTTTAAATTGACAAACCGGATCTTCTTCCCGTTCTTTCTCCTATTTGGTGTGATTGCAAAGCGGATCCTGACCTGGCAGGACCGGAGCGGAGCCTGAACCTCAACCTGCTGCTGGGAAGCAGGATTCTGTCATGAATCCAGTTTGTGTTTCTCCGTTTTTCACCACCAGGTGGCGCCCTGTCTTCACTGTCCCTCCCTGCACACCTGCGGCTCATTGGATCATTATCTGGAGGAGTAATTGAGCAGCTGACTGTCACTACCTCAACGCCAGAGTGTTTGCCAGTCTTGGGTACTCTAGCCAAGCTGAGTTTAGCTAAATCTAGTCTAGCTTTGTTTCTCTGAGTCTAACCTGTTTTTCTCTTTTCTCTTTGGCAGGAAGCTTTCCTGCGTTACTGGATACCTGGACCTTCTCTCCCCTGGAAGGATAAACCAAGTCACACTGAGCAGGGGAAAACCTCCACATGCTCCATTCAAGTTCCCATCGGAAATCCGAGTGACAGTCCGCTCCATTGCTCCTCCGGGTCCAACGCTAGTCAACCTGTCCGCCCTCCAACGTGTGAACCTAACCCTGGATTCACCACACAGTCTGGATTAACAAGGACTAACAAGGCCCCCCTCAAACGCGAGTTCCCAACCACGCTAAATATCTGAGCTTCCAAGATTCCCACAGAACCTGAACTAACCTTCTCACTTCCAGTTCCGGGTCACCAGCTCACTGAGTTCCAGATCCACACCTGTAACTCCTTCAATAAACCGGTTTAACTGTTTCTGTGCTCTCTGAGTGGTTTCTCTGCATGTGGGTCAGATTTGTAAAACCGATCATGACAGATTCTCCACCATGAACAGAATCAACAATAAATCTGGATCCAAAATGAGCTCCTTGATATGTGCTTGAGAATGGCTTAGTCTCCATTCAAACCCAGGTTTAAAGCA
>NW_015151869.1:153377-153926 GCF_000732505.1 Cyprinodon variegatus
CAGAATAAAGTCATAACATTACCAGAATAAAGTCGTAATATTACCAGAATAAAGTCGTAAAATTACAAGAATAAAGTCGTAACATTACCAGAATAAAGTCGTAACATTACCAGAATAAAGTCGTAGAATTACGAGAATAAAGTCGTAAGATTACCAGAATAAAGTCGTAACATTACGAGAATAAACTCTTAACATTACAAAAATAAAGTCGTAACATTACCAGAATAAAGTCGTAAAATTACAAGAATAAAGTCGTAACATTACCAGAATAAAGTCATAACATTACCAGAATAAAGTCGTAGAATTACGAGAATAAAGTCGTAACATTACCAGAATAAAGTCATAAAATTACAAGAATAAAGTCGTAACATTACCGGAATAAAGTCGTAACATTACCAGAATAAAGTCGTAGAATTATGAGAATAAAGTCGTAACATTACCAGAACAAAGTCGTAAAATTACAAGAATAAAGTCGTAACATTACCAGAATAAAGTCGTAACATTACCAGAATAAAGTCGTAACATTACCAGAATAAAGTCGTAGAATTA
>NW_015151869.1:156588-158221 GCF_000732505.1 Cyprinodon variegatus
TCCAGAGGAGCCGCTGGGGTTTTTGGAAAGCAGGTCAGCCTGTGTCGCCTGCCTCTGCTGTTCCAGAGCCTTCAGCCTCTTAGCAGCTTCCTGTATGAAGCAGAACGAGAATTAATGAGCGACCAGATATGAGATCAATGTTGAGTCCTTGTAATAAAACTGTAAACTGTATATATGTATTTTTTTTATTTGTTAAAAACAAGCAATCATAATAGGTTGATTTATCATTTATGTTCTGGATGCATTTAGCTTAAACCGGAGAAAGTTTTTACCAGGATCTTGTTTCCTCCCTTCCTATAAAACCATCAGTGTTTGTGTCGTCTCACCTCCTGCTCCTTCAGCTTCTTGGCCAGATCTCCAGTCGGATCGCTGCGGTTCACCGGCGCTCGCAGGCTGCTCAGCATGCTCTGCTCCGTATTGGCCAGGTCTGCATCCAGCTGCTCCAGCTGCTGAGCCAGAGCTGCTGCTTTGGGGTCTGCTGGAGCTGAAGAAACTGGAGCTGAGTGAAAAAAAACAAAAACAAAATGATCCTCTGATTGATCTGATTTCATGCATATCTGGAACCTGGAACAGACTTAACATCTAAATCTGATGGTGAAAAAGTGAGAGACAAACACCTGACTGTTGAACTCTTTGGACGTCTGGTCGGTTATTCTTCAAGGACGCTGCCAGAGCTGCTCTTTTTTTCTTGATTTCTGCCAGCTCTTTCCCCAGACTGATACGAAAGTCACAAACAGAGAGGAGTAGGTGGGTATGGCATTTTTTCTTATTGCTTTCTTAGATTAAGTGCAGTTTTCCATTACTTACAGGTCAACTTTATCAATGGAATCTGGGTCAGGAGGTGGGATGTGGAAGCAAACTCCTGGGAAGGTTTTAGTTGCTCCATTAGGTGACATAACCTCCCAATTCTCATTGTCAGAGATGGATTTCAGGGTCAATTTTTCCCCTCTTGATATAGTGTCCTACACAACAATAGAAAGGAAGAATAGAATCAACTGTTTGAAAGAAATTGAAGTAATATTTGACATCTAAGGTAATCAGAGCTCATGTTCCTACCTTGTCTGTTTCCCAGTCACATAGGGCCTCCACTGTGATTGGTCTGCTGGGGTTAACGCGGCGCAGCCTGAGAGGAGGGATGTTTGTGCTCCTTCTTCTCAGGTCGGCTAACAGCTGCTCGGAGTTTTGGACAGTATTTTCCTCCCCCTGCAGAGAAACAAAGCCACATTTTAAAGACTTTAACTCCTGCACTCTAGACACTTGATTACAGAATATTGAAAAATTGTCATAATTAAAAAATATTTTCAAAGGTAAGCCACATGTTATTAAAACGCACACTGCAAAAAAAATTGTCTATTTTTTCTTATAATAAGCAAATTTTTCCTGAATTGAGGAGGTAAGTGAGACACTTTGCTGATAGAACAAGACAATTTACATTTAAAATAAGAAAAAAAACAATTGCCTTGTGTTATTCCAAGTGCATATTATCTAATTATCTTATTTTAAGAGAAAAAAATACTCCTTTCATTGGAAAATCATCTTATTTATCTACTCAATTTAATGATAAATACACTTAGATTTGCCTGTTTTTCAGTGTAGTCCTGTTTCTCTGACTGTGACTGGCTAGATGTGCTCT
>NW_015151869.1:160131-162421 GCF_000732505.1 Cyprinodon variegatus
TGTTTAAAGTACCTCTATTGTGTTGCTGGCTGGATGTTTCAGTTCCAGGAGCCTCTCACAGTCGTCCTGCAGATCATTCACTTTGCTCTCATGGGCCAAAAGGCTGTTGTTCTTGAAATGCTGAATGAGAAAAAAGGAGTTTTCTCACCACGTCATATATTGAATGGGTTTAAAACTGCATGCCAAATTAGGCAGCCATTATATAATGTAGATCAGCAGCAAAGAAAATATCATAAACTTCAGCAGCAGACAGTGTGATTTCTGGGATGTCTGCACTAACCACTGCAGAAATAGAAAAACAGATTGTGACATTCGTACAGACCTCATACTGCCTGCGGACGTCGGGCGGATCCACCATGTGGTCGCTCCAGTCCTGCTTCTTGATCTTGTCCTGCTCTTCACTCAGGAATTGCAGCTCTTTGTCGCAGCCTTGCGTGTAATCGTAGAGACTGTTCAGGTGTTGGCGGCGCAATTTGGATTTTTCCTGAAGGAAAGAGTCAGTAAAAAAACTGCATTTTATGGGGGGGTGCTGGATTTACCATTAGGAAACACTGAATATTGAATAGGCAATGGCCTTTTCAAATATGATAAATATATTTTAGCAGTCTGCGAGGTCCCCTGATTAAGACACATCCACAAAATTAGACACATTTAGAGAACTTTGGCAATTTGCAATCAACATTAGTGCTAAATCCAGATGTGGGGAAGCTGATATACTATCAATGAGGACTTAATGCTAAAAATGTATCAAAAGATGGTTCATTAAAAAGTTAGCTTAAGAGCAGCAAAATTCGGTGCTTGGTTATTGTTGGGTTTTTGGTGCTTCGGTTTTATTAAGTCATGCTTAAACATTAAGCCTTAAAAAGGAATCAAAACTTGCATTTTAAAACTGAAACAATGCAAAATATTTTCAGCTTTGTAAGTAATCTACTCACCAGCATGCTGTTATACTGCTTCTTGAATTCTGAATGTTTTTCCTAAAAGACAAAGCAGTGACATGAAGGGTGAACCGTCTCTCCCAAATGTTCATTTAAGCTGAAGGCTTCATGTAGCGTGTTCTACTGCACACCTTGCTTCCAGCAGACGCCACACAGAGTTGAGAGCTGTAAGCTTCCAGCTCCTTTTCCAGGATGTTTTGTGCAGCAATCTGCTTCTCCAGGTCCGCCGTGGTGTTGCCGTATACATCTTTGCTTAACGCTTTCTAACAACACATGCAGCAAAAGAGCTTTGTTAACATATAACTCTGTTAGAGGTTGGAGAAAAGTTTAACATTAGACACTTTAAGTGGACCCAACATTATTTCATGTCAGTCTTTAAGGACACTTTATTTGCTGCTGGTTAAAGTGGTGCGACTGGACCTCAGAACCAGGCTCGGACTGGGAACGATTTTTGGCCCTGGCATTTTTTCATCTACACAGGCACAGTTGCAGGAAGAACACTCACTCACACATACTAGCCTGAATGTTGTAAAAACACCAACATAAAACAATACAATATGGAGGCAGACAGGCAGTTCTTCAAGAATGAATCCATGAAAGCTCAGCGGTGTGTCAGCATTCACTGCCAGTCTAGGTGGCATGTGGGGAATGAAATGGAATAATGTAAACAGATGCAAAACCATCATTCACATCATTCAACATATTTTTGCAACATATTCCAACATAATTCGCCAAATATAAAAGGAACATCGTAGTTTGGTTTAAAGAAAGCATTTTGGTTTAATTATAATTTAGTTTGTTGCAAGGAATTTTACAGTTTTGTTAGGTTTATACTTTATACTAACCTGACAACAGCCAGATGCATGTCTCGCTCCGCCCAGCTCCACTCACATATGGTATGTGAGTGGAGCTGGGCGGAGCGAGACATGCATCTGGCTGTTGTCAGGTTAACTTTATACATCATGTGAATTATTACTTTATTAGCCGGATTAGACAGAGCAGAAGGCCTTCCTTCACATTGTGGATGTCACTGTGTGTACGGAGGTCATCTAATCAGGACCGCCTTCGTGTCTTTAAAAATACACAGGATATGGGAACATCTTGGAGCCGGACTGATAGAGGAGAGCTATCTGTAACCCTGAGGCATGGATGGTGTGTCAGTTTCTGATACGGTCAACTAAGCATCCACCTGGTGCAACACATAGACTCATGAGCTATAAGAAGCAGGAGATGACCTTGTTCGGGGCTCAATCTTTGCCGGACGCTCGCGGTCGTGATTTTTGAGCCCACAGCTGTGCAGCTCCAAGCATTTTCTCTGTCCTGTAACGACCTGATCTGGAATAAACTCTGTT
>NW_015151870.1:0-7541 GCF_000732505.1 Cyprinodon variegatus
GATGCAGAGTTAGAACAGGAGAGTTGGATCAGGTAGAAGGTGTAGCAGACTGGATGACGTCCACCCAGAGGGCCTCTCTCTCTCGCTCTCTCACCACCTGCTCTGGTCTGCAGGGCTCACAGTCGTCTGTGGGGTACATGCGTGTGACGGGGCAGCGCAGGATTTCATGTCCCTCAGGAACCAGGTTGGTGTAATCCTGAGGAGAGAACTGATTACTTCTGGAGAAACCAACTGGGTCATCAGTTAGAACCTGAAATGGTAGCAACCATTCTCAGGGGACGGTTCTGGTTCCATACCTGGATGCACTGCAGCCACCACCACACAGCGTCCCTGCAGTTGTATCTGGCGCTGCGACCCTCTCCCAGCAGGTTGGGGATCAAACCGTGACGCAGCGTCCCAGCAAATGCCAGAATGATGTTGCTATGGAGACAGAAGGGTTTGGGTATTTCCTGCTGGCTTCTAGTAGCCAATTTGTGTGGCTGACCTGAGTGCAGTGCGAACGATGTGCAGCTTTTTAACTCACTGTCGCTCCATAATGTTTCCGCGCTCAACTAATGCAACGTTCAGACCGCAAGCAGCAGAGGCAACTGGTTTAACTGCAAAGTCAATGGTTGACAAGCATCAAAAGCATCAAGGCGCAGCAAAAGGTCTACAGTGGCAGGAGCAGCAGGAGCAGCAGGAGCAGCAGGAGCAGCAGGAGCAGCAGGAGCAGCAGGAGCAGCGCCTCATGAGCTTCTGAACATCTCAGGCGCATGAAGTGCTTCACAAGCAGCAGCTGCTGGACGCGCCACATCAACCAATCAGAGAAGTTAAAAAAACTTGGACGAGCTTCAACCATCACTAAGTCGAGGCCAGTTGCTTTGGAAAATAAAACAGTTATTCTATATTTTCCAGTATTTATTAATAGAGAACCTTTCAGTGAGTTTTTTCTTCGTGAGGTTTTATAAGTCCTGCCACAGTGCGGTATTTTTAGCGTAGGGAGGATTACACTGATGGGATGAAAAAGGTCCGTCTCTGATGCTGCTGCGGTTTGTTTACATCCACCATCAGCTGAGCGCAGAAATGGAGCTGAGCGAGCGAGGGGGGGGCGGGGTTAAACACTGCACGCCATTCTCACTGCCCTCAGGTCAGAGGCACAAAGATGGCACCATAGTCAGACACGTACCGCGCCTCGGCGTGTCTGCCTGTGATTAGCATGAGTCCTCTGAGCGCGATGAAGGTGTCTCTGCCCCAGCAACGGAAAATCCCAGCGGAGAAATGAGGAAGACCTACAGAGACATGAGCGATGATGAAGAACTGATCAAATCAGCATTTTTCCTTCTGCTCCAAAGGGACAGAAACCTGCTGCCAGGGAGACGCAGCACTGCTCCTTCTCCCCGGTGATGGGGCTGATGCGGTACGGGACGTCCCCCACTTTGGAGGAAACCGGAGGCAGAGCCGGAAACCGGCCCACGCCGCACATCTGGACCGAGCCCAGCGCCAGGTGGCGGACGAACGTGGAACCTTTCTCCACAAAGCTGTTGGAAGATGATGGAGAAGCCTTCAGGTCCCAGGAGGTACAGACAGAAGGGCAACCAGTGGGGACAGTACCTGGACATCAGCTTGAAGGTGGCGTCCAGAGCCGTGGTGTAGGTCGACACCAGGATGGCATCAAAGTAGCAAGGGATGAGGTAACGAGGGAAGTGCTTCAGGTAGTTAAACATGGCTGCCAACCACTGACCCACCTGCAGACACACGTGTGGGGTCAGAGGTCACACACACATAAACGTCCAGTCCTTAGACCCCAGGAGCCTGACGACCCACACCTGTCTGTACGTCCCTTAATGGACGTTTGAGCGAGCGAGCTGCAGACCAGCCCTCTGCTGCAGGGACCCTCCCCCCTCCCCAAGCTGCTCACCTGAGCCAGAGGTCCTTCCCTGTGGATCAGCCGGTTGGAGACAAAGTCTATGAGCCAGTCTCCGTCTCTGAGGTTGGCACACAGAGGGTGGCCCAGGTCGTTCTTTGGACGGATATCCGCCAGCACCGACATCAGACCTGCAGGACAAACACGACTCAAAACACCGACTAGACTCACCTGCCTACTCTGGACGGAGAAAAGCTGGTCTACGAACCAGAAGCACAGAGCATCGGTACCGCGTCACACAGACCGCAACATTTCGCAACATTAGCCCCATTTCCACTAGCCCTCTGAAATCAAACCATGCCGAGTTCAGACCGAGTTCGGATCAGTTAACCGTGCAGAATTCGGACCGAGTTCGGATCAGTTAACCGCGCTGAATTTGGACCGAGTTCGGACCGAGTTCTGATCAGTTAACCGTGCCGAGTTCGGACCAAGTTCGCATCAGTTTACCATGCAGAATTCGGACCGAGTTCTGATCAGTTAACCGCGCTGAGTTCGGACCGAATTCGGATCAGTTAACCGTGCTGAATTTGGACCGAGTTCGGACCGAGTTCGGATCAGTTAACCGCGCTGAGTTCGGACCGAGTTCGGACCGAGTTCTGATCAGTTAACCGTGCCGAGTTCGGAACAGGTAACCGTGCCGTGTTGAGACCGAGTTCGGATCAGTTAAATGCGGCGTGTTCAGACCCAGCCTGGATTAGTTAACCGTGCCGAGTTTGGTTCTTATGACCATTTCCACATGACGCCACTGCAGCTCTCAAGTCGAGAATTTCGCAAACACAAATGGTGGCACTCGTAACATTCAGGAACTTATGTGCCTGGATAGAGTCCTCAGCCCAAATTTCAATGAGAGTCTCGGTCTCTGCATCATCCCAGATCGCATCGCGCTCTTCTGATGCCACTTGTTGTTAAGAAGCGAAGTAGTTTTTGTCGTGAACAGGAGGTCTGTGAATAACAAAGCCGAACTCAGCTGACTGTAAATAGGAGATGGGGCGGTCTGCTGATGCGCTCTTTGATATCAGAGAACCGAGCCACATATGAACCACACCGAACCGTACCGCTGAACTAGAACCGGTTTAACACGGTTCACCTCTGTCTGGCACGGTCTGGTTCAGTTAGATTCCATTTTCACTCAACAGTTACCATGGTTACCGTGCTATGACCGATCTCTGCACGGTTCCTAAAGGCTAGTCTAAATGGGGCTATAGTGTCCTATGAGGTCATGGAGCTAAGATCAAAAACCGGACAGGATGCGTCCCCGGGTCTCTCCTGGTCAGACCTCATGGGTCTGGGTTAGAGACCCACGGCTTCAAAGTAAAAGACAATAAAACTCCCTGAAAGGGAAAGTCCGTCTCCCTAGGGCCAGATAGGGTCGTCTGGGATCACGCTCCGGCATTTAGATCTTTAAAATGGACGGCAAAGGCCCGATCATGGAAGAGAACCGAATCAATCACAGCTCCTCCGCCATCAGCAGAGCTTCTAAATATCCGCTTAGAAAGTAACCCTGGTCCCAGATGGGCGGAACAAACAGGGTGGAAACATCTCTAGGTTCCAACATGGCCGCCGTGCTGCTGAAGACGCTCCGTCTGCACAGTTAGCAGGAGGAAAGACATCTTTGCTTCTGTAGTCTGCAGATGGTGAAGAAACTTTTTCTCTTTTTCGACACTAATCATTGGTCTTTATAGACGGGAAAGTTGCTGGAATCAGCGCCTCTGTTCATTCAGTTTAATTTAGTAGAAAAAAATAGATCACAGGAAAGTCATTTCAGACAGTCTGCCACTAAGAAACACTAAAAGAAATACAAATAAAATCTAGTCATCAACTTATTTCATTAGAGCAAGCAGAGAGAAAATAAAGTAGAAAATGAATGAGCTGAGGATCAATCATCCTCTGATAAAGAAAAGGAAGCGGTTTAGTGACTGCCCTGATGTGACGGGGAAGCTGGGAGGATCCAGCTGCCTGAGGCTCCGCCTCCTGATCAGATGCTACCTAATTGATGGTGACCCCCCCCTCCCCCCCAGTGGCCCGGGCCATCTGCAAACACCGAACCTTGCAGACCGGCATACTTCAGGCTCTCCCAGCCTGGGATGCTGTAGCAGCCGCCGCCGTCTTCTTGTTCCTCGGCTTCACAGCGAAACAGCAGGATGTTCATGTCTGCGAGCGTCAGCTTGGACATCAGCCTGTGAGAGACAGCGAGAGACTGCTTTACCTGCCAGAAAGGTGGTCTTTACCATGGAAATGCCACAGGAAGAAAACTGATCATCTTTCTATGTATTCAGACCCAGACCTCTGAAGAGCAGAGACCGTGATGGAGTAGATGGTCCTGCTGGTGGCTGCTAGACTGTAGCAGTCTGTCAAACACTGAGTTGCTCCCTTCTATTGGATATGCAGACCCACCATCACCTTGTCAGGTCTACCTGGGCCAGTATCTTATAAGGTAATTATTTATTAGTCTACCAGCTATATAACACCCTGTTCTACCATGGCTGCAGACCACCCCTTACTACTGGCTGTAGACCACCCCTTACTACTGGCTGTAGGCCGCCTCATTTCTACCACAGCTGTAGACCGCCCCGTTCTACCACGGCCGTAGACCAACCCGTTCTACCAGGGCTGTAGACCACCCCGCTCTACCGGCTGTAGACCACCCAGCTCTACCGGCTGTAGACCACCCAGCTCTACCGAATGTAGACCACCCTGCTCTACCGGCTGTAGTCCACGAATTTTGTACCTGCTTTAGACGGCCCAGTTCTACCACGGCTGTAGACCACCCTGTACTACCAGCTGTAGACTGCCCTGTTCTACCAATGCTGTAGACCGCCCCTTTCTACCATGGCTGTAGACCACTCATTTCTACCGGCTGTAGATCGCCCCATTCTACCACGCCTGTAAATCACCCAATACTACCGACTGAAGACCGCAATGTACACCCGGCTGTAGACAGCCCCATTCTACCGGCTGTGGACCGCCCCGTTCTACGAGCTGTAGACCACGTCATCCTACCACGGTTGTAGACCAACCCCCTGTTCTACTGGCTGTAGACCAACCCCCTGTTCTACTGGCTGTAGACCAACCCCCTGTTCTACTGGCTATAGACCAACCCCCTGTTCTACTGGCTGTAGACCAACCCCCTGTTCTACTGGCTGTAGACCAACCCCCTGTTCTACCGGCTGTAGTCCACTCCATCCTATCGGCTGTAGACTGCCCTGTTCTACCACGGCTGTACACTCCCCCTTTCTAGTGTCTGTAGACCACTTATTTGTACCGGCTGTAGACCACCCTGTTCCACTAACAGAGGGGTAACTCGGTTGGTAGTTTGATCTTTTCAGCATGAAGGCCAGAAACCATGAAACTTTGACTTCTTTCCAGCAGTCTGCTCCTTCTGGCCGTCATAGAATGATGTTCACCCAGAGGACATGTTTCACTGGACAGAGCTTCATTCAGTGGATCGGAAGCAAACAGGAAGTACTCACTGAGCGAGGGGTTTCTGCAGCACCTCTGGGGGGTTTTCATCTGGAACGCTGCCCTTCCTGTACTTGGGGCTGAACTGGGACAAATAAAACCTCAACACGCCCACCAGTTGCTGTGCCTTGGGGTCCAGGCTGACCCTGTTCAGCGTTGAGAAAATAGAGGTTTAGTTAAGGAGGTTCCACAAGGCGGCAGGGACGGCGTTCTGGGAGGTCTACCTGAAGGCGATGACGCTGCCGGGGGTCAGCTTCTGGAACTGGATTCTTTGGATGAACTCTGAGCGGCCTTTCGACGTCACCCCAGCGTGCTTCACCACTGTACTCTCCTGGATCTGGACCCATCAGAACCTTCCATGATGGACATATCCAAACAGCAGTCCCAAAGACCCCCCCCCCCTCCTTACCGGTATGTGCTCCTTTATCTCCACGGTGTACTCTGGCATGCCGTTTATATATTTCTCATCCTTCTTATAACTCCCTGCTTCTCTCTCCACCGTTCTCGCCTCCAAAATGATTTCTTCAATCTTACCTGAAGAAATCAAACATTCTAAAAACTTTCTTCTTCTGGGGAAAAAACGTCTACAAAGCAAAGTGTCACCAGTAGGCTAACGGTCCTACCGGGGATGAACATGGGCGGGGCGTCTGGCTCGTAGTGGTGGGTCTTGGGGTTCTTGAAGGCCGTCCTGCTCACGGTCACCACGGACTGGTGCGTGCTGGGGCAGTGCCGGGTGATGGCGACGATGTCCGCGTCCACCTGGTCAACGTAGACCTAAAGGAGGCAGAGCGGTGGACATGAGGCTCTGAGCAGCAGGGTGGGGTCATGCTCAAAGTGCAGAGCTGTACCTGGATGAAGCCCTGGGCCCCCAGCTCCTGGTGCAGCTTGTTGAGAGCCAGTTTCCCAGCGATGATGCCGCTCTGAGGGCCGACTTCCCCTGTGGAGGTGGGGGCGGCAGATGGGTTCCACTTGGGGTAGAAACGCTCCTCCTTCACCACAGAAATCTGCCTCCAACAGACAGGAAAGCAGCTGGTCTCACTGAGGGACTGGTCCAGACCTCACTGGATAAAAGCAGTGACTGACTGGCAGTCACTGGCAGCAGTGCAGACAAATCACCTGATGAGGGACCAGTTCATCGTATCCTCTGGTGGAGCCGGTGGCGCAGCAGGCCATGGACACCATGGCAGAGCTGGGCAGGGAGTCCAGGGCCGAGCGGAGCTGGAAACACAGGCGGAGTTATTAGAGGAGGAGCGGCTGAGAGGAGGCGGTCTGAGCGCCGGACCCACCTGGATCGGGCACTCGTTGTCGTGGGTCACATCCAGGAACATCGCGTGAGCGATGGAGGGCATCAGGGGACGCAGGCTGGGCTGGACGAAGGCCCCCACAGGTTCTCCGCCGTAGCGGTAGACCAGGCGGCCCTCTTCGTGGCTGTCTCCAGCTGACATGGCCTCTGGGGGGGGAGAGTTTCAGGTCACACAGGATCATACGGCCCCTGATCATACTGGCCCCTGATCATTCTGGCTTTGGCCCCTGGTCATTCTGGCCCCTGATGATTCTGGCTTGGGCCCCTGGTCATTCTGGCTTGGGACCCTGACGATTCTGGCTTTGGCCCCTGATCATTCTGGCCCCTGGTCATTCTGGCTTTGGACCCTGATCATTCTGGCCCCTGGTCATTCTGGCTTTGGCCCCTGATCATTCTGGCTTTGGCCCCTGATCATTCTGGCTTTGGACCCTGATCATTCTGGCTTTGGACCCTGATCATTCTGGCCCCTGGTCATTCTGGCTTTGGCCCCTGGTCATTCTGGCCCCTGATGATTCTGGCTTGGACCCCTGGTCATTCTGGCTTGGGACCCTGACGATTCTGGCTTTGGCCCCTGATCATTCTGGCTTGGGCCCCTGATCATTCTGGCTTTGGCCCCTGATCATTCTGGCTTTGGCCCCTGATCATTCTGGCTTTGGCCCCTGATCATTCTGGCTTTGGACCCTGATCATTCTGGCTTTGGCCCCTGATCATTCTGGCCCCTGGTCATTCTGGCCTTGGCCCCTGATCAATCTGGCCCCTGATCATTCTGGCTTTGGACCCTGACGATTCTGGCTTTGGACCCTGATCATTCTGGCTTTGGACCCTGATCATTCTGGCTTTGGACCCTGATCATTCTGGCTTTGGCCCCTGATCATT
>NW_015151870.1:9052-16973 GCF_000732505.1 Cyprinodon variegatus
GGTTTTGGCCCCTGATCATTCTGGTTTTGGCCCCTGATCATTCTGGTTTTGGCCCCTGATCATTCTGGCTTGGGCCCCTGGTCATTCTGGTTTCAAACCTTCTGTCGACGCCTTTATTTTCACCTGTTAGCTTAAAGGAAAGTTAGCTTCTAGAAAAGTCCCTGATCTGTTCAGAGGGTGGGGTCTCCCTGATGGAGAAACAGGGGTTTGTTCCTCTGTGGGTGGGATAGGGGTGAGGATGGGGGTGGAGGTCAGAGGTCAAAGGTGACGGTGTGTGTGGCGCGTACCTCGGATGAGCGACGTGATGCCTAGTCTGGTTACAAAGATGTTATCCAGCTCCTCGCTGCCAGTGAACAGCTCAGCAACCACATACAGGCTGGGACACACTCCTCTGGCCACATCCAGCATGAACTACAGACAGCAGCAGCAGGAGGAGCAGGAGGAGCGGAGGTTAAGGAGGTGTTAGCATGCAGGGGAGGAGCAGGCATGGAGACATGCAGAGGGAAGCGGGAGAGACAGCAGAAGAAGAAGAGATGGTTTAGTTGCTGTACCTCTGATCAGGCTGCTGATTCCCAGCCGGTTAACAAACACATTGTCTATGAGCTCGCTGCCTGTGAAGAGCTCTGCTATGACATAGAGGTTGGGCCTGACGCCTCTGGCTGCATCCAGCATGAACTGCAGGAGACCACAGGACAGGGAGACAAAGACAGCTGGATGAGGACGTCCAACTCTGCTGCAGCTTCATCACCTTTCTGATCCACAGCCTCTGGAAAATCCGCCGGATTTTTCTGGAGCCGTTTCCTGGATTAAATGAAGCAGCTCTACCTTCATCTACTCCATCCGCACCAGATCCCCTGCTCCTGCTAGACAGCCTCATGCTGCCACCACCGTGTTTCACAGAGGGCAGAACATGGGCCCCAGCCAGGGTTAGGGTCTGCAGAACCCTGGGGTCACTGAGGGGTCACCGTCCCTCTGACTGACAGCAGCGTCTCAGCCTAGGCTCCGACTTTTACCATTTCAGTGACTTTTATCAAGCCCATCGCCACGGAAACGCTGTTTTTTTAGAAAAGACTATCAGTTTTTAGATACAACAAATGATATAAATAGAAATATTTAACATGGGTGCAGAAGAAGCTGAACTTCCTCGTTTCACTCTGGGATGTGACGAACGTCTCTACCTGCAGCTCATCCCTCCCTCAGCGGCTCGATTGTACGAAGGAAACATGGCCGCCAGAACCAGCTAATCGTTTGCTAACATCCAGATGTTTGCAGATTCTGCAGACGTTAACAGAGAAGGGAGAGAGCCGGAGTCGGCAGAGGCTACTCCATCTGGCTCCGCCCCCTTCAGCTGCTGTGGGTTACTCTGGGTTACCATGACGATACCTCGGCCACATGCAGCGGCGTAGAGTGGCAGTTGTCCAGTCGCACTCCGTGGAAGTACTTGGCTGTGATTTCGGTGTATTTCTGCATGTGCTCCCACAGGTAGGGGCAGTCCTGGGGTCCGTTGCCATAGCGCAGCTTGACGCTGTCCCCCCAGCAGATCAGCTCCCGCCGGAGGTACACGTTGGACCCTAAAGACACGCAGAGACCGTGGTAAACAAGCCCCGCTCTAAAGACCGTCTGTCTGCGAGTTCTCCGAGATCTACCTGGCTCAGCAAAGTTGCGCAGCGGGTCGTCGCTCATCACCCAGCCGTTGTGCGCCAGGAAGTGGCACATCTTATCCGGCTGGCTCAGAAAGTCCATCTCCTGCTCTAGAGTCATTTCTGCAAAGGGAAAGGTGAAATACCTGGAGAGACATGAAACCACTGAGAGGTTAGAGGCACTCCTTTGCAGGGCAGACAGTGTGAGCCAAAGGTAGACCAGCGGCCCTCCTACAGAGCAGTGGACAGGCCCCGCCCCCTGGCTGGTACCTGGTAACTAGAGGGTTCTTCCTGGTAACAGGACCCAGTTTGGGGCCGTGGTCAGCCAGACGTTCGTACACTATGTTCCCCACCACACAGTTGACTGCCTGGAAAAACAAAGTCCAGTGAGTTCCTTCCAGCTAGCTAACGGCCCCACCCCTCCCGAAAGTGCAGCCAATCAGCACCACTCCTCACCTGCTCCTGATGCTGGTGTACGATGTGGAACTGTTCCTCATTCAGCTCGGTCAGTCTCCGTTTCAGCCAATCACAGCACTCCTCTATATGCTGAGGGGAGGAGCTGCAACATCAGATAGAAATCACTTCATGTCAGGAGGAACCTTCTAACGCAGGGGGGTCAAACTGGTTCCAGTAAGGGCAGTGTGTAGCACCAGATTCCAGTCATCTCATCAAGTCCTGTTCAGACTGGACGCACTTGATGAGATGACCAGCAGTTAGGAACCAATTAGATGCAACCAGTTAGATGGAACCAGTTAGGTGGAACCAGTTAGATGGAACCAGTTAGGTGGAACCAATTAGATGCAACCAGTTAGATGGAACCAGTTAGATGGAACCAGTTAGATGCAACCAGTTAGATGCAACCAGTTAGATGGGAACCAGTTAGATGCAACCAGTTAGATGCAACCAGTTAGATGGGAACCAGTTAGATGGGAACCAGTTAGACTAAAACCAGTAACCTGTGGGACTTTCTGGGACTAACCTGTGAGGAACAAACGTCTCCAAAGCTGAGTCCATGTCCACTGTGTTGCCATAGCGACGGTACTGGGGGTCTTGAATGATCTTCAGTCCTGGTTTTCCTCCAGTCTTACTGGGATCTGGTTTGGACCCTGCAGAGAAACGGTCCGGCTTTAGGTCCTGGAACTCTGAGAAAGAATCCTGAAGAAATCTGACTCCGCCTCCTGATGCCGTGTTATTAAAGGAGCATCAAACCCACCGTTCTGGAGGAGAATCCTGAACTCCTCCACAGCACTTTCCACCTGGACCTGGAAGAACTCCCACAGTTTGATCTGAGGAAAGATGTCCTCCCAGAAGACGCCGCGGAGCACCTGGAGAAGAAAGAACAGAACTATTAGCGGTTAGCCTGGCTCAGGAGGAGAGGATCCATGTTTGGCCTTCAGTTCCTCCTTTTGTGGACTCAGACGCTCCAAACATCAGATGATGGACTGCATGGGGACCAACACTGGAGCTGATGTCGGCCATGGGGACCAACACCGGTAGCTGATGTCGGCCATGGGGACCAACACCGGTAGCTGATGTCGGCCATGGGGACCAACACTGGAGCTGATGTCGGCCATGGGGACCAACGCTGGTAGCTGATGTCGGCCATGGGGACCAGCTTCAAACCAGTTCTGACACATTTTCAGGAATATCTTTTTAGTGTTAATGTGACGTTAGCAGTGAGGTTGGCAGTGGCACGGCTGGAGGCGGGGCTTAAAGCTACAGCTGTCAGTGGATCCATGGAAACGTAACTACTAAATCAAGTTGAATTGATTCAGATTGTAAACCAGCCTGTGAACTTGTGAACCAGGGAACTTGTGAACTTACGTTGAGGTGGCTCTCACAGGTGATGTCAGCAGAAAGCCCTTTGTCCCGGTAGCGGCCGTCTGCGACCCTGGTGGTCAGGTGCCAGATGGCTCTGTCCAGGAGCCAAGCAGGACGCAGGTGAGGGGAGTTCATCAGGTTATAGCCGCACTCTGGATGCTGCTGGATCCAGACGCTGTTAGCAGCTGCACAGCAACACAGAGAGAGAGAGAGGCTCCATTACTGATCCATAGATCTGCTGCTTTTTCTTATCTCTGCATTAACACATTGCAGGTTAAAGCATTAAAGAGCAGACGGAGTCAGAGCCTGACGAACCGTAAATGAACCAGTTTGACCTTCAGGATGGATCGTTTTACAGGCTGACCTTTCTGGGAGCGAAGGGGAGAAGACATGATAAGGTTAGAGAAGCACCGGGTGCTAATCTAGGATCACGGTGCTCACTGGTACAGCCAGAGGAAACTAGACAGGAGGAAGGCAGCTAGTCAACGTGGGGAACACATCTCTACGGCAACGGCAGCTTAAAGAAGCAGGTTTATAAACATTTCATTTCTCTGATTTGGACCAGCTGCTCAGAAACTCCAATCAAAAACATCCCAGGAAGCCCAGAAAAGTAAAACACACACCGCCGCTCTGCTCTGAAACACATCATTAATCAATATATAGATCTATCATTTCAGAATCTCCACCTAAACCAAAAGCTTCCTGTTTTAGCCATGCAAACCAAAGCTAGCATGCTAAAGGTTGTCCTGCTCGGTACCGGATCCAGTCAGTGGAGACAGCAGGAAGCCTTGGATTCACCAATCCGCTTCCTGACCTCTACTGTCCCATCCATCGGTCCCAGACCTGCTGGTTCTAGATCCGCTCCCACTTCAAGAAATACCTTCTATGAGAATCAGACATACTTCAATAATCCCAGAGGGAAAACACAGCTTCTACTTCCAGTAAAGGACCCGGTGCCTCATGTAGAAAACAGAACCGAGCAAAAGAAACCGAGTTGGAACCAAAGAAGCAGTAAAATGAGTCGGTAGGTTTGAAGTGGAGTGTTTAGCCTCATCGGGCCTCTGGAACCAAAGCAGAACCCTCAGAACAGTCAGGTCCAGACCCGTTCAAACAGGTGGTCCTGTTGTTATCCTGCTGGACACAGAAAAAAAACCAGTGGATCTATCAGAGCACGTAGAACCAAATTGCTCAGAGATCCTAAAGAAGATCCGCTGGTTTCCACCAAAACAGGTTAACTGGTTCCCTGCTTCTCCAGCCATAAAACAGGAACTAATTGGTTCTACGGAGAGGGCAGGTCTGATGGACCTCTGCTAGCATCAAATAGCTGGTTCTGGTACCGCTGGCGCCGTTACTGACTCACCAGTGTGATTATACACCACGTCCGTGATGGACACCATGTTCCATTCCGTCCTCAGTTTCTCCACCAGTTCTCCCACGTCCTCCCAGCCGTAGCTCTTCCCTTCTGGACTGAACTCTGGACTGAAGCTCAGCTGGTCGGCTAGCGAGTAACAGGAGCGGGACTCTCCCAGAGTCTGAAGGGGAGTGAAGTGGATCATGTTGTAACCTGGAGGAAAGGCAGAAAGGGTTCAGGACTGGTTCTGGCCCAAAGAGTATACAACAGAACCTGCAGAAACGTATCCATCCAGGACAGAACCAGGCATGGTGCCAGAAACCTCTGACCCAGGCTGCTGGTTCTCTCTCAGATGAAAGCAGACTTTACACGGTAGAACCCAGATTGGGAGTTTATTCTCTGTACAGAAATGCATCAATCAATGTATCAGGGGGACAGGTTCTACAGGAGGCGGGGTTTCCGCAGGGGGACGGGTTTCCACAGGGGGACGGGTTCCACAGTGGGAAGGGTTCCGCAGGGGGCGGGGTTTCCGCAGGGGGACGGGTTTCCACAGGGGGACGGGTTCCACAGGGGGAAGAGTTCCACAGGGGGAAGAGTTCCACAGGGGGCGGGGTTTCCGCAGGGGGACGGGTTGTACAGGAGGCGGGGTTTCCGCAGGGGGACGGGTTTCCACAGGGGGACAGGTTCCACAGGGGGAAGGGTTCCGCAGGGGGAAGGGTTCCGTAGGGGGACGGGTTCCGTAGGGGGACGGGTTCCGCAGGAGGACGGGTTGCACAGGAGGCGGGGTTTCCGCAGGGGGACGGGTTCCGCAGGGGGACGGGTTGTACAGGGGGCGGGGTTTCCGCAGGGGGACGGGTTCCGCAGGGGGAAGGGTTTCCGCAGGGGGACGGGTTCCGCAGGGGGACTGTTCTACAGGAGGCGGGGTTTCCGCAGGGGGATGGGTTCCACAGAAGGACAGGTTCCACATGGGGACGGGTTCCGCAGGGGGACGGGTTCCACAGGAGGACAGGTTCCACAGGGGGACGGGTTCCGCAGGGGGAGTGTTCTACAGGAGGCGGGGTTTGCGCAGGGGGAAGGGTTCCACAGGAGGACAGGTTCCACAGGGGGACGGGTTCCGCAGATAGAACCTGTCCCCCTGTGAGAGAACCAGGTGAGGCTCTGTCACCTCATGTCAGCAGAAACTCATTAAAGTCGTATTAAATTTCTCCCTAGAAAATCAGAACCAGTTGAACGGGGAACGTAGATCTCAGTGACCTAGATCACACAGTTTGAGCCATAGAGATGAGTGAGGTCTAGTTGATCTAAATCTACATTCCACCCACCTGACTCCTTGGCCACTCTCAGCCGGTCTGGCCAGTCTTCCAGGGGTCCCAGGCATTTGGACAGGTAGGTCTGGATGGTGATGCAGTCCAGGGGGAGGACATGGTTGTCTCCTCCCACACGAAGCACGGGGTCCACCACGATGTAGCCTCCTCCTAACCTCTCCACGCCTCTGAGAGGAGGAGCAACACAAACACACTCAGTCAGATCCCAGCTTCTATGTGTCAGAGATCTAGTCACATCTATGACTCCCCGTCCCACAGAGGAGGAGCAGCTGATCCTCCCCGTCCCACCGAGGAGGAGCGGCTGATCCTCCCCGTCCCACAGAGGAGGAGCGGCTGATCCTCCCACTCCCACAGAGGAGGAGCGGCTGATCCTCCCTTTCCTTTCCTTAGAATCCGTGGATCTTTCCTTGATCAAAGGAAGATATTCAGACTATTTGCCAATAAAATAAAAAGCTTTGATCTTATTTCATCCAATAGAATCGTATAAATAAAGGAAATTTATTCTCAGGGTAAAACTGCTCCTTCCTTTGGCAGATTGTCTCATTTATCTGCTCAGATGAAGGTTTGGAACCTGCAGCGGGAATCTGTCCATGGGACGTTCTGACCTTCTCCCAGAGGCTCATGGGTAAGGCTGACCTTTAACCCCTCTACTTTTGAAGCAGGCAGTCCCAGTGAAAGGCTAACAGCTGGTGTAGCTGATAGTCCCCCCCCCCACTTAGAGTGGCCCTCAGCCCTACGAGGAGCAGCTGGGACCAATCAGCATGGCGGCTGGGATCCGACACATTAGCCAATAAGACGATGTTCTGCTCATTGCGAGGCCAAACTCGGCTCTGATTGGTCGCTCTATGAGACGGAGATTCTTACGCGTATCCAAAGTAGTACTGGTAGGATCCGGCCATGTTGAGCTCCAGGGAGCAGAACTTATCGGAGTCATCCTCCCGGCCTGTCGGGTAGTTCCAGGCTAAAACACGGAAGTTGTTTCGGATGAACCTCTGTCCTTCCAGGGGGTAGTTGGTGTGAACGATGACCCGCCTTCCCTGGAGGCTCGGACCCAGACGGAACTGGAGCTCAAAACCTGAGGAGGAGACACAAACACAGCAGAGCTTCAGGAGGAGCAGCATCCCCTGCAGTAGGAGGAGAAGACAACAGCACGTTATTTTATACAGGAACATTCAGCTAGAAAGAAAAGGTTTTATTTATAGAATATACGGTTTTACTGCAGCCGCCGCTACGGTTCAGATTATCAGCCTCACTAGGCGCCATCATGTCCAACATTTACCACTTCCTGCCCGCCTCTAAACCAGCCGCTCCTGGTATGAAGAGATGCTGGGAATCCCACGGCATCTAAAACCAGCCCACTCTGGGCACGCCTAAACTGGACCCTCTTAGTTCAGACTAAATTTAGCTGAAATGTCAGGCAGCCCACATGCTTCTCACTCAGCTGGAGGCCGTCGCTTCTGTCTGCCACACACTGTGGCTCCGGCTTCATAGCATTCAAGCTAGCCTCGTTAAGCCTCCTGGCAGTCATGGTGACCGCCATGCTTCATCATCTGAGGTCTAAAACAGCTGCTCTGGTCCTAAGGAGCAGTGGGGAATGTTTCTCTAGAGACGCACCGATCCAGTCTTTCCATCCAGGCCGATCCAGAGCTGAGCCCAACATCCTGATCAGCTGCTGAACTCAGGAACTTCCTTCTTGCCTTTTGAGTGAAGGCTTCGGCCTAAACAGGAAGTCAGGACTTAGGAAGTCCACAAACTGTAGTTAAAAGCCTTCAGCTGATCCAAAA
>NW_015151870.1:19243-23198 GCF_000732505.1 Cyprinodon variegatus
CTGGACCGGATCACAGGTTACTGGACCGGATCACATGTTAATGGACCAGATCACAGGTTACTGGACCAGATCACAGGTTACTGGACCGGACTACCGCAGACTGGAACGGATCACAGCGCTCTAGAATGGACTGCAGTGGCCTGGACCGGACCGCAGCAGACCAGACCAGAACCAGTCTCTTCAGAAAGAACCTGAGGCTTTGTTTCTAAAAGCAGCCCAGCAGAGGTCAAAGGTCACTAATGGAGGCTCTGATCGGGTCCAGGGTTCAGTGGTTTTGCTCAACATGTTTACAGAGAGCTGATAGCACGACGCCACGCATCCTTATATGGGAAACAGTGGAGTTCAGCTAACCAGGGATTGAGACACGCTTGTGCAAAGGTTTCTATGGCGACATGAGGAAGTGGTGTTGCTACAGCTCCCCACCAGCTACAACTACAGGCTGCTACCCAGGGCTGAAGGTCCTGCAGGACAGAGAAGTTTAGTGTTAAATGTAACATAAATCAGATCCTCTGCGATTTGAAGAAAGATTTTTTTCAAATTATTTTGCAAACGTAATGAATTTCCAGCTCTAATAAAAATACACCGTTAGAGCAGATCTACCCACCAGCCCCCTTTCCCCCCTCAGGTCGTCTTTCAGCCTGGATTGATGGAGAGCTGCCCCTCCTCCACCTGTTTCTGCCTCTACCAGCTTGAAGAGCTACTGAACCTGCTGTATAACCTGGTATATAACCTGCTGTATAACCTGGTATATAACCTGCTGTATAACCTGGTATATAACCTGCTGTATAACCTGGTATATAACCTGCTGTATAACCTGGTATATAACCTGCTGTATAACCTGGTATATAACCTGCTGTATAACCTGGTATATAACCTGCTGTATAACCTGGTATATAACCTGCTGTATAACCTGGTATATAACCTGCTGTATAACCTGGTATATAACCTGCTGTATAACCTGGTATATAACCTGCTGTATAACCTGGTATATAACCTGCTGTATAACCTGGTATATAACCTGCTGTATAACCTGGTATATAACCTGCTGTATAACCTGGTATATAACCTGCTGTATAACCTGGTATATAACCTGCTGTATAACCTGGTATATAACCTGCTGTATAACCTGGTATATAACCTGCTGTATAACCTGGTATATAACCTGCTGTATAACCTGGTATATAACCTGCTGTATAACCTGGTATATAACCTGCTGTATAACCTGGTATATAACCTGCTGTATAACCTGGTATATAACCTGCTGTATAACCGGGTATATATTCCATAATCAAACTGCATGCATGTAAAGAGGATCAGATAATAATAATAAAGTTATAAAGGTCATTTTTCTGCAGCAGCTCCAGGATCTGCCTGCTGACCTCAGCAGGAGAAGGTCAGGAGGTCTATTTCTGGAGCCCTGGGGTCTCCTGCTGCATTCCAGCTCCATGCATCCAGTCACTGCGCTCCGAACTCCGCTCACATTCTGCCCCTTTCTACCCTCACCTGCTCCCCGTTCAGCTCACAGCGCAGCTGCGGCCCGTTTTTAACGCTCCCCGGAAATGTTTGTCATTTCTGGGTGATTCGGGTCTGAGGCAGCGGCCCGCTGGAGCCATTTGATCAAAATATGACCGAAAACAGAGGAAGCTGCAGATCCGCAGCTCTGCTCAGCAGAACCGGTGCAAAGTTCGGACATGTTGGGTCCAGGTGGCCCACCTCAGCCTGCGGGGTCTTCCCGCATAGAGGACACCGAGCTCTGCGTGAACAGCCTCACCTTTCAGTCAAGGTTAGAGGCGGGGCCTAATGCGGACTAGCAGCCGTTAGCCTGCAGGAGCAGAGGAGATTCAACAGGAGGAAACTTCTCCTCCTCTCCTCCTGCTCTCCTCCTGCTCTCCTCCTGCTCTCCTCCTCAGCATCATGCCCATCAGTGAATACCTGTCAGATGTGTCGAGGATCGGCACAGCCACGGGAGAACAGCCTGCAGAGTGAGCGACCCACCGTGGAAGAGCAGCAGCTGGACAGAGGGGGCGGGGCCTGGGGGGCGGGGTTACCGTAATGCATGGAAGAGGACGGCCTGCTTCTGTTCCTACAGGCTGCAGGGGCTGATAGGAGCGACCAGAGGTGTCCAAAGTATGAGCAAAATTTAAAATCCTACAGTTTAATAAAACTTTTATAGAGGTTAGAAGATCAACTTCAACTTTTTACTCCAGTAAAATTGTAAAAGTAACATTTTAAAAACTACTAAAAGTATAAAAGTCAAAGTAATGCAGGAAAAACTGTTAAGAGCAGAAGCTTTACTGCTCTACTCTATTAAAGGAACATTTTTCTACAATTCTGGATGAAAACTTCCTTAGACTTAATTTTCTTAGTTTTATAACTAATAGTAACAGAGTCACATTTAACTTTGCATCATCTTGAAAAACTATTTTTTTTGGTATGTGGTGAGCAACAAGTTGGGTCAGCACCGAGTCCAACCACAAAATATTAATTGTCTGGATGAAACTAATTAGTTTTCTAAATACCAACAGGCCATAATGAAAATAAGGTTAAATCTGAAAGCTGTACAAAAGTAAATAAGTCTAAGTCTAAATGAAACAAAACTAACAAGTCTTTTTTTTAAATGTAAGGAATTGAAGGAAAAAGGTCTAAAAAATAATTACTCCAGTAAAGTATGGACGGCCAACATTTCTACTTAAGGAAAGTGAGAAAGTATTTGTACTTTGTTATTTGACGCCTCTATGAGCAATAATCAGGTTTGTAATGTGGAGACGACGGAAAACAGAAAACAATAAACAGACTGATTATAACGGATCAGGCTCTGAACTTAATTTAAAACCAGGAAGTGGGAGATACTTTAGAGAACATTTCTGCAACAAGTATTACAGTACAGTAATAACCATCAGGGCCCAGTTCAGTCCCAGTTCAGTCCCAGTAGGGTCCCAGTGCTGTCCCAATTTAGTTCCAGTTCTGTCCCAGTCCTTTCCCACTTCAGTCCCAGTGCTGTCCAAGCTCAGTCCCAGTTCAGGCCCAGTTCTGTGCCAGTTCAATCCCAGTTCAGTCCCAGTGCTGTCCCAGCTCAGTCCCAGTTCAGGCCCAGTTCTGTGCCAGTTCAATCCCAGTTCAGTCCCACTTCAGTCCCAGTGCTGTCCCAGCTCAGTCCCAGTTCAGGCCCAGTTCTGTGCCAGTTCAATCCCAGTTAAGTCTGACACCTGCTGGACATCTAAAGTTACTACAGGCAGCCTCTCTGACCTCAACTGACTCTGATTGGATGATGTAGATGTCATTTAATCCATTGCTTTCTATAATGGATTATTTCATATCTTCATTTAACTTGAAAATATGTTTTATATTTTTAGATTCAATGCAGAAAATGATAAATCTATTCCAGAGATGATATTCAGTGTTTTCTGCATATTCACATGACCTTTAACCTTTACTAAAGAGTAGAAACAGAGGAATATTTCTTAGCTACTGTGTAAAAGTATCATCAAGCATCATCTTAACTCTAACCCTCCGACAGCGGTGTTGAGATTTTATATTCTATTCCCAGCCAGCTGGGAATTTATATTTCTGATACTTTAAGATGTTTATTTCCCTCCCTGGTAGGGGGGGTAAATATCTTATATTGTTTATGACACACAGTCCTACTAACTGTGTTAGAACAATAGATGAAAGAGTGATTCGAGCTCTAATCATGGTCAAACAGTTAATTCTGCACAAACATGGAATAAATTCACCACAACAAAATATAAGATTTTATTAACAAAATTCAGCTCCAAGTCAAACATATTTCAGTTAAAAACTCTTAACTAAGACCAGTAAAACTCAACTAAACTAAACTAACTACTATGTACAAAGAGGAAGGGAAAACGGTTGAAAACCAGATTACAGTTTAAGATGGATTCTGTGTTTGAAACCAAAGTTTATCTGGAAGAATTTGGGTTATGATCAAATTATC
>NW_015151870.1:23774-28780 GCF_000732505.1 Cyprinodon variegatus
AGGTGAATAAAACATTATTTGGCCAAATAATGTTTTATTGAATGATTTGCTTAATCAGGAACCAAAAACCTTTAGCTAAATGATTCTTTACCCTCTTTGAAATAGCTAGCAGCGAATAGACTTCAGGATTCCACTAAATGACTCTTGGTCAGACTTGCTAATGGAAATGTAAAGAGCATCTGAGGAACACATGAACACTAATGTTATATCAGTGTTTAAATCATCAGTGAATAAAGCTTCTCCAAGCTTCAGCAACAGCTCAACACATGTTTCTGTAGCATAGCATAGCATAGCGTAGCATGCAGTCCATTGTGTTAGCGTTGTCTTTACTATTCAGTAAACATGTTGTTTGTTCTGTCCTTAATCAGGCCAGATCTACAAACCTTTTTTTCCATATCCAGTTGGACAGCTTGAGTTTCATCCAGTTGCATCTTAGCAGTCAGGCCAGGCTGTCTCTCTGTCTCAGTGGCTCACCGCAGGGGTCCGCTTGGTCTCAGTGGTTCATCAAGGTATGCTTGTCATCCAGTCTGGCTCTGTAAGTTCTGGAATGCAAGAGAAATGTGTTGCAAAAGGTCTGTTTTGCAGCAGATTGTTTCTGAAAGGTTCTGACTTATCCTCAAGGATTCTGGAGATCTGGGTCTTTCCGCTCCGACAGGATCCGGACCCCAGCTCCATGGGCAAGGGAGAGGAGGCAAAGAGAGAGAGTCCTGTGTCCTCTGTGGTTTTGTCTGCTCTCACAGAGAGGGGGGTGGTTGGTCACACCTCTGTGGGAGTTCATGTGACTGGCCTGTGGAGGCGTTGTCTGAAAAGGGGGGGGGGGGCATGGAGAGATCTTAGAGCTGTTCAATCACCAAAGCTGCATTTCCTTCTCTGGCCATCATGTCAAGATGAAACATGGACACTGGTTCCCAATGTCCAACAACCATGATCATGACATATGGCACAACAGGGGGGGACAGAGTGGTCAGTAGTCCCAGGCCCAGGAGAGGGGGGGGGGGCACAATGGACCCTCTGACCATTAAAAATACAGGCAGAAGTAATTTTTCACAAAATATTTGTGACAAGAATATTTAATATGAAAATAACTAAATATATAAATATATCTGCATTAGTCATATGTATTGTTTTCTTTAAATAAGGGGCCATTAGAACTCCCCCCACCCAACTTAAAATGGTTTGACCAGGACAACAGTGGGCTGCAAATGTTAAAGTTTGTTTGGCTGCAAACTAAGAATGTCAAGTTTTCAGAAAAAAAGAGAAAAAGGGAAGATGACACCAAAGGCTAACCCTAACCCTACACCTAACCCTAACTAGCTGCACTCTAGAACATCCCAGGAACGCTCCAATGATGTTCAATGCTCATCCAGGTAGGATGTTCAATGATGAAATTAGACTATAAAGACATCAGAAATGACTTTACCTCTAAAAAATGTTACTGTTTGGCATTTTGAGACCAAGTCTGGCCACATTTATGTTTGGAGGACAAAACAATATTTCTGTAAACAGCAGATTATTGAATAAAATAAAAGGCAAAGGAGAATGAGGTATGCATTTATCTTGACTAGTTATTGTGTGTGTGTGGGGGGGCAAAGGTGAACATTCTGGTCCTCTAGAGAATGTCCTTTGTCCATGAGGTGTAGATGGACAGCAGAGTCTTGTCCGTTGTTAGGAATCTAGTTTGTTTGTTTTCTCCCTCCACCACCAGATGGTGCCCCGTCCTTGTTGGCCCTCCCTGCACACCTGCGGCTCCTTGGATCAATATCTGGAGGAGTATTTGAGCAGTGGGCTGTCACTACCTCGAGCCCAGAGTGTTTGCCAGTTTTGGGTACTGTAGCCAAGCTGAGTTTAGCTGAGTCTAATCTGAGTCTTTGTTTCTCTGAGCCTAACACTTTTTTTGTCTTTGCCTTTCGGCAGGAAGCCTTCCTGTGTAACTGGATGCCTGGCCTTCTCCCCCTGGAAGGATTAACTGAGTTAACACTGAGCAGGGGAAAAACTTCCATATGTGCCGTTCAAGTCCCTTTCGGAAATCCAAGTGACAGTCCGCTCCATTGCTCCTCAGGGTCCAACGAATGTCCCCTGTCCCCCTGAACCCCCTCAAACGTGAGTCCCGCTCCCACAGTACTAAAGACTTAGTCAATTTTCCAACGGTCCCTGAACTGATCACTGTGATCTCCTCGCCAGACTCCAGAGTTCCAGATCCAACTCCTGTACAATCTCCTCAATAAATCTGTTAAACTTTTCCACTGGTTCGCTGAGTGGTTCTCTGCATGTGGGTCAGATCTCTTAAATCGATCATGACAGTCATGAAGGAAGCCATCTTTGTTAAGAGAGAAAAAACAGCCTTAAACAGAGGAGGAGGACTCAGGTTCAGCGATACAGTTGATTCCTTCTTCCCACCATCATGATCCTCGTCGCCATGCAGGGGACCAAAACATCTCCCTGGGTCAGCCAGGCCAATGACCCTAACGACCCCCCTTTCAGAGGCATAGGCCAGTATCGGGTATTACAGGCTAACAAAAACCACAAGCGACTCCCCATTCCAAAGGGGGGGACCCGTTCATCCGTTTCTATTTGCATGTTTTCTAAACAAAAACCAGGCTTTGTTGGGCTGCTGGATAAAACCTGGAACTAAAAGCTATTTCTGACATTTAAGTTTTGAAAAAGCTTCCTGGATGGAAGAGAAACGTCTTCAGACTTGGAAACAAAGTCCAGTGGATTGATTTGAACTGTTTTAGAATGACAGTGACCTGGAGGAGCCTCCCCAGCATATAAACACATACAGATTGATCGTATGTTTGGTTGTTTTTCTCTGAGCAGCAGCCTCCTCACGGCTCTCAGCTCCATCCTTGAAGTAAAAAAGGAAAGACAGAATAAAGCAAATCCTCCAAATGATTGGATGAAATCGTCACAGATGACAGATGTGCTTGACTTGTGTAACAGTGGCTGCATGGCTGTGTGGGTGTAAGTGACAGAGGGAGAGCAGGAGGCGGAGCCAGATTATTGTGTGTGCCTGTATCCATCCTATAAGTGTTTCCGTGGGAGCGTGTCACGCTAAACACATGTGTGTGCAGCAAGTGTCGCCAAAGCTGCTGTTTCCTGATTGGCTGCTGCCTCCACCATGCAGTAGGCGCCCTGCTGACACTGAGATTGGTGTATGAGAGCCAAGGAGCGAGAGAGGGGGGAACATTACAGGAAAACAGGAGAAATTCAATCAGAAAGCAGATCCCTCCTACTTAGAGCCAGGTGAACTCAGTCATCTGCTGCAACAGCAGGTAAGACGCCTCCTTATGACCTCCATGTTTTTCCTGATTAGAAAGTTGGTCCTGTCTACTTAAATCAACAGCATTCTGGCTGTACCAATGACAGTCAGTAACATGTTAGATAAACATCCTTGGAGATGTTAGATAGGGATGGTTTGGTGTAAAAAGAGTTTTAAAGTGTTTTTAATGATCCGTCTCGGGGCTGAAAGCAAAGCGGAACATCTGGAGATGACAAACGTTCTGTTTCATTTTCACGGCTGCCATCAGTTTCTATTCAAAGTGCTTCATTTAATTAGTGTCAACAGTTCTAACAGAAAAGGATCCCAAGTCTTCTACGACTCACATTAGTCTGCCAGAGAAACGTTTCAATGACTCATTAAACTGTAGACATTTTAAAATAGAAAACTGTTCAGGGATGGAGGACAGGATTTGGTTTGTATTTAGTGAAATATCCAGAGCTGTGTGACTAGATGAGGTTATCCTGAAGCTTTCCTCACAGAGCGGACAGTTGTTCCTTCTGCTCCACAGGAATATGATTGATCTGAAAATGTGTCGTTGATCAGTGTTTCCTCCTCTCATCCAGATGGACAAAAATAAACTTTATTTATCTGACAACAAAGAAGAAGAAAGAACCAGAATTCAGGACAAATATCAGGTATGAAGCACCTGACTGTGACTCTTACAGGTAAAAATGAGTCAGAGCCAAATAAAGAAATCCACAGATTGGATCTAAGCTACAATCAAGCAGCAAAAACTACCCGAAAAGAGACAATTTAAGAGCGAATGAAATCCATCTACAGGCCAAGAGTTTGTAGAAAGGATTCCTGGGTAGAAGAAGGAACCCAGAGTGACAGACGGGATGTTTTCTGCTGAATTGATTGGAAACGCAGTGGATTTAACCAACAGGATGAATCGTTATGAGCTTCTGCCTTTATGAAGAACAAGGTCACAGGGACCCCCCCCCCCATCCCCCAAGCACACACAAACACGTGATGTCACTATGTCCTTGTGGGGACTTTCCACTGACACCCATTCATTTCTATGGTCTATCCCAGACCCTACACCTAAACTCACTCCTGAACCTCACCCTGAGAAGAGACCTTCTCCTCATGGGGGCCAGTCGTTGGTCCCCACAAGTAGCTATAAGTCCCCAAACCGAGCCTGTTTCTGGGAAAAGGTCCCCACAAGGGAACAAATCCATGGGCACAGTGTTTGAATTCCACCAGCTGTTACCAAACTCTACAGAGACGATCAATAAAGCCAGGCACCCTGCAGTCATGTAGACTGACTGTCACTGCTCTTAGTCCGTCACATCTAAACCTCATCAGCTTTTCTTTTAGAACAAATCTGCAACAGTCCAACACCGTTAAATGTTTCCGTCTTTAGTTTACTTGTTTTTATTGAAGTCCACAGAAAACGTAGAAATAAGTGTGATCAACGTTTGTTCTGGTTCAGATGGAAAGAAAGGGAAGAAAGCTTAAAGATGAAAGGAACACTCACTGGCATCAATCTAAGGACCACCAGAGCATTCTAGGTCCTGAGGCTCCAGTAGACCACCAGAGCATTCTAGGTCCTGAGGCTCCAGTAGACCACCAGAGCATTCTAGGTCCTGAGGCTCCAGTAGACCACCAGAGCATTCTAGGTCCAGTAGACCACCAGAGCATTCTAGGTCCTGAGGCTCCAGTAGACCACCAGAGCATTCTAGGTCCTGAGGCTCCAGTAGACCACCAGAGCATTCTAGGTCCA
>NW_015151870.1:30693-32206 GCF_000732505.1 Cyprinodon variegatus
AGAGCATTCTAGGTCCTGAGGCTCCAGTAGACCACCATGACGTCTCTACTAATTTTAGACCATGGAACAAACCAAGCCTAAAGAAGGTCCTAAGACTCCAGTCTGTACGAATGTTAGATAACTGGTCAGAACCAGGACTGACTGGGCCTTTGGCCTTTTCACAGTTTTACTTGAACTACAAAGAATCTGTTTAGCTTCAGCTGTACTGAGGCAGGCTAACAGGCTAACAGGCTAACAGGCTAACAGGGCGGGTGGATTATTTCATAAAATCAATATCAGTGAACTATTTCCCTGCTTTTGTTCTGTAGCCCACAGAAGGAAAACTTCCCTTCCTTTGTTCAATAACTGCCTTCCATATAAAAAGCACTGATGTTGATCTAACAGGCCGGTCATATATGACGCCATACGGGGCGACGGTGGCGTCGGATGTAGGAGTTTACCCTGAAATCGAAGGGTTGATGGTTCAAGCCCTGACTCCGACATTCACTGTCGTTGTGTCCTTGGGCAAGACACTTCACCTGCATTGTCTACTGATGGTGGTCAGAGGGTGGCGCCAGTGTACGGCAGCCCCGCTTCTGTCAGTGTAGCTGTGGCTACAATGTAGCTTGCCCCCATCAGTGTGTGAGTGAATGGGTGAATGAATGTAGTGCAAAGCGCTTTGGTCAAGTCTCCTGGCTTGAATAAAGGCGCTATATAAGTACAGGACATTTACCATTTGACATGTTTAACATGAGGTCCAGATTATCTGCCTCCTTCATCCCAAGTTTTTCTCTACATGGATCTTTCTCTTTCCTCCCTTTAAATCATTGGTTCTTTATTCCTAATGTTGGGAGCAGATTGCTGCCAGATTAAAGCCTCAGCGATGACATCAGCGCTCCGCTTCCTCGCTGGTTTAATAATGATTTTCTGACTGAAGGTCAAATCTGGCATCTACTAAACAAACGCATCACAGAAACCAGCCTGCTGGCTGTTTGGACGGCGCTCTGCTTTAATCATTTGATGCTGTCCTCATCCCACACCTGAACACACGCAGCTTGCTCTATAGATATAGAGATATAGATATACTACAATCAGACCATGACTTAAAGCTACCTTCAGCAAGAATTTCTGTCTTTCAATGTAAAAATTACAATATTGGAAAAAGAGCAGATAGACTTAGAGAACTTTTATTGTCCAAAATGTCTACGTCATTTCATGTTGTTTAACCAGAGTGTATAAAAAATAAAGTGCAGCAGTGATCAAATGTAAACAGAGAAGAAATTAGTAGAGAATGATAATTTTCTATGAGGAAATCAATTGTTTAACAAATTTGTTTGATCTATTAAGCCAACTATAAGTAAATTTAACCTTCATCCATCCTGAAGCGGTCTCCTAGAAGGGACAGAGCAGCCTGGACTTCTAGAGGAAGCTTAGGTCCTTCAGATCTTAGATCTTCTATCAGTCTGCTGTGGAGAGTCTGATCTCTGTCTCCATCCTCATCATCATCATCATCCTCATCCTCATCCTCATCATC
>NW_015151870.1:32529-33719 GCF_000732505.1 Cyprinodon variegatus
GATGATGATGATGATGATGATGATGATGATGATGATGATGATGATCGCTGCTTTTCCCGGTTTCCCGATGCGCCCTTATGTAACAGAGACCGGATCTATGAGCAAACAGCTGACTCCAATAGAGGAGGACATAGAATACAATAGAGTAGCATAGAATGGAATACAATAGAATGGAAAAGAATGGAAAAGAGTAGAATAGCGCAGAATAGAATGGAATAGAGTAGAATAGAATAGAACGGAATAGAATACAGTAGAATAAAATAGAGTAGAATAGAATACAAAAGAATAGAATGGTTAGATGGTTCTACAAGGCGTATCACCATCATTGATGGAATTCCAGCTCTAAAGGCAAAATGCAGATGAAAAAAGTCAGAGTAGTTCTGTGTATGTTTATTGGAGCAGCTCCCAACACCATCAGAATGTAGCAGATAAGCAGCTCTATGTGAAGAGGATCTGGAGGTTAGCGGAGCTAAGCCAGGTGGGGCTACCTGGAAGTGATTGGGGAAAATTAGCTCCTTGAATTGATCATCAGTGTGTGAATGGGTGAATGAATGTAAAGCGCTTTGGTCAAATCTCCTGACTTGAATAAAGGCGCTATATCAGTACAGGACATTTACCATTTACCATGATCCCAAGCTAAGTTCATTCCTTCCAGCTGCTTAGCTCCGCCCAGTTTCATCTGCTCTCATCTGCTCCACCTTTTCCAGCTCCTATTTAAAATGCCTGTTTCCAGCCATCAGTGCCAGATTATTCAAGCTGAGTGTGAGAGTTATCTAGCGCAGCGGTCCCCAACCTTTTGTGCATCACGGACCGCTAAATGTCAGACAATATTTTCACGGACCGGCCGGGGGGGTCGGGGGGTTGGGATGGGATAAATAAGATCAAGTAAAATGATACGACTGGCATAAAATACAAACAGCATAAAAATAAAAAAACAAGCCGGTCCCATCGTGGCGTGATCGCAGACAATAACAGACAAAGTGTGCTGATGTCCAGTCTGCTCCGTAGCTTTGTTTTGTAACCGCAGAAAATCCCGCTTCGCTAAGATAGGATGTTATAGATAGGATGTTATAGATAGGATGTTATAGATAGGATGTTATAGATAGGATGTTATAGATAGGATGAGTCTTGAACTGAATTAACCTGAGTCAAGAGGCACAGATGCACCGACTGATGTAATTGGGAGAGAA
>NW_015151870.1:35708-39158 GCF_000732505.1 Cyprinodon variegatus
AACATTTTTTTCTTCTCTATTTGAATTTTTACGGGATTCCAGTCTGTTTCTGTCTTTTCCTGTGTTCGGACCACTTTTTGGACTCTGCCTGTTAACGACCTTGGATCTCTTCCTTGATCCCTGCTTGGATTTTCCCTCTGGTACCTCTGTGTCTCTCTGATCTTCTGGTCTGGACTCCGGCTTCATGCCCTGCTCTGGATTCTGCCTCTGGACTCTTCTACCTCTCCTGGTTTCCGCTCCTCAGTCTGCTCTGCCGTCTCTCCTGGAACTCTCTGAGTTGTGGAGAAATCATCCAACCAGTTCCCACTCCTTCCTCTAGACAGAACTAGGAACCAAGTTAGTGACTTACATGCTGATTACTGTTCCCCTTCTGAGTCTAGCGGTCACTAACCTGAGTATCTATCCCTACAGAGAACCCAGCAGGCCGGTCCCAGCTGACAAGCCGATCCAGAGCAGTCAATAAAGCATTTAACTTTTATTCTAACCTGTTCTGTCTGCCTGAATTCTGGATCCTGTTTTCTGAAAGTTTTGTGGTCAGACTTGATTTCTAGGTAGGATGTCCATAACAAACTCTATGTTCATTAGAGGTTGAGAGTTTGATGCCGGTCCGCCCCAGCCTAAGGTTTGTGGAGTTTGTAATGATCCGCAGTTTTACATCTTAGGACACTGATGAGAGGAGCAGAGCGGTAAACCAATAACCAGCTGCTTCTGAGGTGGATCCAGAGGCAGGGAAGAAGAACTCGCTTGACCTGAACATCTGGTTGATTTCTCACCTGTCCTGAAGGAGGTTGAAGACATGGGATGGGTGTCGTTCTCATTTGAACTGATAAAGTACCGGTGCCGGTACCAGGAATTGGAGTTGGCATTCAGCAGTACCTATTCATCCATTTTTTGAAAGAGATGATGAGTCGCTAATGGACGCTGCTAACTGACCAAAGGCAGGAATTTTAGCCTTTGATCTGAGGCTGTTGAAAATTGTGCGCTCTTCAGCCATGTTTAACCAGATGTTTCCTCAGAATGAAGTGTTTCTGCTGCTTTCTGGGTACTTTGGATCACAAATACTGCAGCGACCATAATCTGCACCGCATTGTGTAATGTTGAACCCTCCTTTTACTAGCCGTGCTAACTCTGCCGCGCTAACTGTTCTCTTCTGATGCCACCCGGCTCTTATGCGTGCAATGCTAGCACTCTGTCAGAATCCTGCATTTTGGTGATGAAATACTGTACGTTTTGGTTTTACATGAACAGGTTGCTCCTTTCGGCACCAATGAAGGTTAATAATTCGGTAGGCATCCCTGCTAACGGTACATGGTCAGAACTTAAAAGCACTTTGACATGTCTTTGCACCGAAGGCTTGCCTTGCCGAGCATTAGCTTCCAGGAGCGATATATCCTGAAGGTTGATGATGATTGTCCTGATGACAACCAGAGGACCCTCCAGTGGTGTTTGAGGCTGTTAGAAGGAAAATGAGGGTTTTAAAGTAAATGGCTCTGCTCTGGAACTCCCAAAGCAGCGGTACCAGCTGGTCTGAAAGGTTGCTGCACCTGCAGGATGGTCATTAGAAAGGGAACAGTGACCAACCTGAGCTGGGTGGGGTTTGGTAGACCTGGATTTAGGATTGCTGGGGTGGGGGGACAGTTTGAGGATCTACCCATCTGGTCATGGCTGTAGGAAGGCCATCCTGGCAGACAAGAGGAAGGGTTTCAACTATGGCCAATTTCTATGTTATGAAAGCAGCAAAGCTGGACGTGTTCGGTATAAAATACTGATTAAATCAGAAACAGATTCTTTGGCTGCTGCTCTCTGATGATCTGGATTTCCTCCGATATAAAAAGTCAAGCTGCTTTTTTGTGCTTTTGAACTAAATGTTAGGGCATGAATTCATGTTTACAGCATCAGTCAGTGGGACCAGTCCAGGTCACTTTATCCATTAGATGATGATTTTAGCGTGAGTCGCTTTACACCTTCAGAGTTTGGAAAGATTTGAAGCTAAAGAACGAACAACTTAGAATGTTAATTGTAAGATTTATCTTTCATTCCAAACACTTTTCAAAATGTCCTCTGCTCTCCTGGTGAAGCACATGGGCGCCCATCCTTCCACTGGATCTCAGGCCATAAATCCCCACTCACCAATTCTCTGTTTTCACAAGTGATTCTGTTTTTCTCTTTTCCTTCATTCAGTCAGACGTGACGTTCTAATAAAATATCATCCAGACCTGTAGGGTCAACCCAAAGGCTAGATTCTGTGAATGATTTAAATGATGCTAACATGTAGATTCAGAGCTGATCCAAATACCTCCAGCTCAGTTCTTTTTTTCTGACTCCATGTCGCTAATTTTAGATGAAACAAAAAAAAAAACAACGTGATGCGGCGGCTTGTTTGGTTTAAAACGTGAGCATTTTGATCTCCTCACAGTTTTCACCTCTTTGAACGATATCTGACATTAGCAGCTTTCCTCCTCTGCATCTATACTTAGCGTTACCATAGCAACATGCTCCATCTGTCACTAGCACATGGCTGGAAACACAGCCCATAATAATCTGGATACCCACACTGCCAAAACATTGCTGCCATGGCAACAATAAGAAGGCTTTAGTTTATTCCAGTAAACATTAAGAGGTCATGAGGACTGTTTTAATCAGATGACGTGTTTCTTAGTGACAGAACATCAGCAAAGATCTAGAGTTGTTAGAGTGAATGTTTCTGTGTGGATATGGGCCTGAGAGCAATCAGAGGGATTTATTTATTTAAACAAGTCATAATAGGGCGGCCATTTCTCTAGCACCAAAAGGAGGACATCATGCAGCATATCAATAAATTATTAAGGTGTACATAAAAATCTGGTAAAGTCTAATTTATAGAACCATTCTAAGGGGTTTAAAGAGGATGTTTGTGTAGGAAAGAATATTAATGAAAAGTAAAAAAGTATTGGTCACAGTATCTGTATTCATCATTAATTCATTATGGTGTTTAAAAAGTGACCACTGAGAGAAATCTGTGGGGGACAGAATGCAACAAAGCAGAATATGTTTGGACCTAAATGTTAAAAAAGTATTTATTTAACATTCATAATAAAAAAAGCCTAATATTTTATTTAAACAACAAATGAGATTATAAAAAAACACATTGAACTGCTTATAAAGTAGAGCTTTTTTTAAAAAGCGTTCTAGTCTTTTAGGAACTTGTCTTCAGTGTCTATGTGCGGCAGATCTGTTTTTATGGTCGTCCCTTTAGCTGAGGGCGAGTCACTGAAAATCTCCCGCTCCACTTTCACGCCACAGTCTACCTTCTGCAGGACAGCTGATGGTTTACAGTCTGGTCCACCTTGCAGCTCTGCAGCAGTTATTTTATCATCCAATCTGAATGAATAAAGCCTCATTAGCTACGTTTACATGGACACAACTAATCGGATGGAAGGCCTGATCAGATCAAAAATGTTTCATGTAAAC
>NW_015151870.1:39705-40311 GCF_000732505.1 Cyprinodon variegatus
GTTTACATGAAACATTTTTGATCTGATCAGGCCTTCCATCCGATTAGTTGTGTCCATGTAAACGTAGCTATTGATAGGTACCTGCTGCACGTTTATTCCTTTAATGTTAATCCGTCCCGTTAAACTGCAGCTTTGACTGCTAATGTCCACATCGCATCGACAGAGTGGGCAGAAGCCATGGTCTCCACTACGCTGAATTCTAATCTGTTTTAGCACGATGCTAACTTTCTGTCAATGTATAACTTAGCAGCACTCTGACCTAGTTTACTCTTTTAACCAATGATGAGCAGATATTTATCTGACGCGGCACCACTCATAGCCAATGATCTGTTAGAACAGATAGTCAATGCATTTTTTTACATTCTGTAATTGATACTGGTTTGACGGTGATAGAAAGGTGGGCTAATGTTAGCATGGGGATAGAAAGGTGAGCTAATGTTAAGACGGTGATAGAAAGGTGGGCTAATGTTAGCATAGGGATAGAAAGGTGGGCTAATGTTAGCATGGGGATAGAAAGGTGCGCTAATGTTAGCATAGGGATAGAAAGGTGGGCTAATGTTAGCATGGGGATAGAAAGGTTGGCTAATGTTAGCATGGGGATAGAAG
>NW_015151870.1:42743-44643 GCF_000732505.1 Cyprinodon variegatus
ATCTGGATGCAATCAACTGGAAAGTAATGACAGATCACATGTTTGCTGCTTAAAAAGGATTGAAACAAAGCATCACCCCTCCACCACCATGCCTTAAAGTAAATTTGTTCATTCAAAGCTGCCTGCATATGATCATCAACCACCTACTGTTTACTTTCTCCCATTTTCTGCTTTTCATTTAAACGCTTTTGTTTCTGCAGAGAGCTACAGCTGGGTTTCGGAGGACGATACCTGAACTTACAGACGGAAACCACGACAACCGTCCCTCTGGTGTCAACAGTCTCAGTGACTCTCCTCCTCCTCAACACCCACAGAATCCAGTTGCCATGGAGATTGGTCCCTCACACACAGAAACACACCTGGAGGAAGAGAACCTGTTTAGCTGTGACAGCCAGGAGACGCAGGAAGTCCCAGAGCTTCCAAGAGAGGGAGGAGCTACTGAGAACCAGGAACCAAAGGAATGTGAATACCTTGTTTTTGAAACTGAAGCAGAGAAGGACAGCGAGGAAGAGGTTGGTGGGAGAGGAGAGATTGAGGGAGAAGATGACAGAAGAGGGGAGGTGGAAGGAGAAGAAGATGGGAGAGAAGTAGAAGGTGTTCAGCAAGGAGGAGAGGGAGGACTGGAAGAAAGAGGGAGAGAAGGTGATGAAAAGGGCGAATCAGAACCTGAAGATCTGGGAAAGAGAAGGAGAGGCTGAAAGCGGAGAAGGTGTGAATGAGGTTGATATGTGGTTAACAGGAATTCTGGGAGAAATGAAGCAAGATCAGATTATCATCCNGTAGAAGGTGTTCAGCAAGGAGGAGAGGGAGGACTGGAAGAAAGAGGGAGAGAAGGTGATGAAAAGGGCGAATCAGAACCTGAAGATCTGGGAAATAGAAGGAGAGGCTGAAAGCGGAGAAGGTGTGAATGAGGTTGATATGTGGTTAACAGGAATTCTGGGAGAAATGAAGCAAGATCAGATTATCATCCATGATGATCCACCCTCTGAGCCCCCAGTCCTCGCTGCAGATCCACCAGCATCCACACTGCAGGAGGCCTGGAGCCAGGAGGATCTCAGCCTCCAGGCAGAACCCGCAATGGTGTCCTCAGACAGCGAGGAGGACGAAGACCCGCCAGCCTCAGTGTCCTGCAGCAGGGCCGAGCATTCAGAGGGAAACGCAGCTGAAGGCCCCAAGGAGGAGGATGAGGAGGAGGGACAGGCGCTGGAGGATGAGGAGGAGGAGGGACAGGCGCTGGAGGATGAGGAGGAGGAGGGACAGGCGCTGGAGGATGAGGAGGAGGAGGGACAGGCGCTGGAGGATGGGGAGGAGGAGGGACAGGCGCTGGAGGATGGGGAGGAGGAGGGACAGGCGCTGGAGGAAGAGGAGATAGATGAGCTAAAGGATGGAGTCATGGAGGGCGGAGAAGAACAGATGGAGTCCTGTACGTCAGCCGAGCCTGACAGGAGGGTACATTTCACTTCCTTCCTCTGTTCTCTACCTGCCAACATCATCAACGTTTAGCAGATTTAAATGTTTGGAACTTAAGTTTCTCTTTTTATTCACATTTTATTATTTATTGTGGCAGAATTAGGCCTAAACGCATTAATGTCTTATTTCACATTAATCGCCACAGCTTATTTCTGACCTTATTTTTTTATTTCTATACATGGATCAGTTAGATTGTTCCCAACCCTGGTGATAATATCACATCAGCAGCATCTTTCCAAACGGGTTTATTTTAAAAACATGCTGTGTTTAATACTGATGTATAAACTGTTAGCGTCCAACACCTTTTTACTGCCACGACATGGACCCGTTGCCCTTCAGCCAGTAACAGTCAGAGATGGGAAGTAACGAAGTACAAATACTTCGTTACTGTACTCAAGTAGATTTTTCTGATATTTTTACTTTACTTTAC
>NW_015151870.1:45054-56017 GCF_000732505.1 Cyprinodon variegatus
AAGTAAATTTACTTTGTTACTTTTACTTGAGTAAAGAAGTTTAATCAGTACTTCCACTTTTACCAGAGTATTTTTTAACACAAGTATCTGTACTTTTACTCAAGTACAGAAAGTGAGTACTTTTGCCATCTCTCATTTTAAGCCTTTTTTCTGGTTGTAAATAAGCAGTAACTTCCTGGATCCCTGATATTTCACCTTATTGTTCCTACATAATGTTTTGTTTCTCACTTTGCCAAAGTGCATAATATAATATTTTACTTTCTACACCCCCCCCCCACAGCACCTGAAACTATTTGATGCACTATATTGTCTAAACAGTTTCTCTGACTGGTATTTCATAGTTATTGTGATAATTACAGATGTGACTATTAGAATAACTGTGGAAATAGATCCAGAACGCCTAGAACTTAAGCAACATGAGCTTCTATAAATGTAGCATATTTAACTGTAAAATTAACCATCTTCTCATATAAAACAGCCTTTTCTTTCTCACAAAACAATTAATTCCAAGTTTCTTATTGAAGGATCTCCGTCATTCCACCTGAGTGACAGCAGGGGGCGCTGTCCAGACAAATGAAAGAGGATAAACTGAATCTGATTGGCTGATAGGAGGGCTGGTTTTTCCATTAATAGCAGAACAATACATAGAAAGGTTCCTTATAGACACTCTCTTGTTTTAAGATTTTTAAAAACCACTTGAGTCGTCAATGCTCTCGTGTTTCCATTAGTTGTCATAGTTCAGACTTTAGGCCCATTTCCTCACTTTCAAAACAGAAAATCCCTTTTCTTCCAGAAGGTGTAATTATTTACCGATTTACTCCTCATCTATTCTTGTATATCTGTACAAAAAAAATGTACTTTATGTACAAGAAAAAAAAGGTTATTTCTTCTTAACTTTTGAAATAATTTCAGGAATATTCAAAATTAAACAAAATCTCTCAACCGTTTTCTAGAAAGGATAAAATTAATGTACATTTTATTTTGTCTCCTTCAATTTATTATTATAAACTACATACATCACCTCTTAACCAGTTAAAATTGTTTCCAATTGAGCTATAAACTGGGATCAGGCCCTTTGAATCTTTGTGAATTCGCCGTTTCAGACCATTAAAACAACTATTTTTCATTAATCTCAGACGGAACTATTAAATGACTTGTATTATATTAAACTTAACTTCCAATTTTCACCACTGTTCGGCGCCAAGTAACCTTTCCTCTGATCACAGCTTGCTTGGTCTCGCAATGAATCATGGGATATCCAAGAATACCGAGGATACATCGGACCCGTCCTTCAAATTGGGCAAAAAGAAGGACGCATTTTAAGGACGCATATCGAGGACTCTTGGAATCCGACCAGACCTCGGCGCCGCACTATGACGTAATCCACCTTTGAATCCGGTCTTCTAAGGATGCGTCCTAGGTTTTCGAACAAAGCCGAAGTGTCAGGTTCAGTGGAGGTTTTGAGGACCCAAACAATGAGACGAGTTTTGCTGATTTAATGAAGAACTCACAGGCAACAGAGGCAAAAAAAACAAAATAACGAATACAGAAAAAAAAAAAAAAAACAGAATCTAGGAGAAATCCAGGAAAAGACGAGGAACCAGCACTGAGGAACTGCACAGGGAGAGTAATATAGAAGACAGAACAAAGACTGGACTAATTAGCTAATTGGGAGCAGGTGTGGATGGAAGCAACTAGAAGGGAGCAAAGGGGAAAGTAAACAAACACAAAGAAACTAATACTTAATCAGAGGGAAATACTTCAACTATATTCCAGAGTCCAAGATAAGTGGATGGGAGGAAACTAGGATATAAGCAAGAGCAAAGAGAAGGTAGAAAAATAAGAAAACCAAGATTTCTCTTTCATCAATTATGGGCAATATGATATCTTAAGCAAACTAGTTGGATTAACAAGTGGAAGATTGGGAATGCAGTATTATGTTTCTGACTGAAATGTTGCTGCAGGATCATGTCCTCAGCTTTTAGATGGTAGCAGACAGACATTAAGGGAAGGTTGGCAGAAGCTCAGGAGGTGGATTAGCAGAACTGATTCTGTAATCCAGGAAATATTATTGGGAGGTTTAGTTTCTGCAGCCTATTATTTACCCAGAGAGTTCCCCATTCTCATTTTATTGTTTTTTTACTGTTGCTAACATTACCTGTGATGTCATCAGTGTAATCGTTGCTAAACTACAGGGAGAACACCCCAATATGTTAGTGGCAATAAGTGATGATTTCAGTCACAATCACTGCTTAACTTCCGACACCACAGCTACTCACTACTTTAACTGGAGACAGCAATGGTTTTCAATTGTATTATGGAAGTGAGACACTCTTGGCAGATCAGATCACAAACCTAGTTTTCTTCTTAGAATATAATCCTCTTTATCAAATGCAACCTGCAATGAAGAGAATTGTAAAAAGATGGAAGCTTCAGAAGGTTGTTTAGATGTAAGTTATATGGAGACAACATTAATGCCTGGGTGTGCTGCTCTGTTCACCACTAGTTCAATGCTCTTCCAGTAACAAACCCTGGATCAGCAGTGATCTGAAGGAACTGCAAAAAAAGAAAAAAGAGCCTTCAGAAAAGAAGTCAAGACATTTTTGAGAGACAATCCTAACCAACATAAAGTTAATATAAAAGAAAGCAAAAAGGCATAAAGAAGAAGCTGGAGAACAAGTTCCAGCAGAATGATGACGTGTGGTCAGGGATGAAGATCAGACTTACCCTAACCCTCCTGCGGAGAAATTCTCAGACAACTTGGCAGACATTGGGACATGAAGCAGAGTGCAGAGAGCTGGTGAACCACTTCCTACCATTTATGATCCCATCTGTGGAGATTCTCAGTCCTCCAGGTCATGGTTTTTCTAGAGGTCTTTCTAGAAAACTGTACGTCCAGTAGTCTAAACTGAACTTTTCAGGCCCAATCATCATTGATTCTGAATAACATTAAAACGAGGGAGAATACTTGAGATTTAAGGAGAAACTGAACTAATGACCATCAACAAAGTGGAGAAATATAGATACAGACAACAGACGAGACTAGAGACGATTTCTACAAGAACATCTACTTTATAGACATTTTTTTTATTATTCCATACTCCAAATATTCCAAAATATAAAAACTATATCTGTACATCAAACTCCAGTACAACATTTACAGATTTAACTCAGCCATGTTTTTAAAATGTAATTTTAATATTTAAACAGAAAATCTAATCAACCCGCTTAGACAGAAGTTATTCCAAATGTTCAAATTAGTCAACATTTCACTTTAAGCACGTGTCTCAGTGTTTCAGAGGTCATGCCAGGTCTTTTATGGCAATCTCAATGTTGTCTAAATGGCGCCCCCTGCTGTCACTAAGGTAGAAAGATGTTATGTATGCAGGGGATCATCACTTTGAACACAAGGAGAGGTTTGTAAAATATGCTTTGTTTGTGTTCAGCATGTTCTATTTTCTTAGATCTATTTAACTATATGAGGAAGTATTAATATTGAGAAAAAAATTCTCATTTATTGCTTTTCTAAACCCTTCACTCGGTGTTTAGTTGAACTCCTCACCAAGGAAAAGAACTACAACCTTCATTTTAATGATGTGTTTTTAACCACATGGTGACACAGTTTGGGGCCCTATTGCCTTGCAGCAGCACGGTTTCGGGTTCAATTCCCAGCCCGATCTTTTTGCATGCATGTTCTCCCTGAGCATGCGTGGGTTCTCTCTGGGTACTCCGGCTTCCTCCGGCAGTCCAAAAACATGACCGTTAGGTTCATTGGCTTCTCTAGATTCTCCTTAGGTGTGAGTGGCTGTTTGTCTCAGTGTGTCTCGGTGCTGCCCTGCGATGGACTGGAGACCTGTTGAGGGCGGTCCCGCCTCTCGCCTCTGGACTGCCAGGCGCCGGCCCCACTGAGACCCTGACAGGATAAGCAGGAGAAAATGGATAGATGATTGTTTTTTCTCTTCTTTTTATCAGCTTCCTTTAGATTTCTGTGTGCAACAGGAGAACCTCAGTGAGAACGTCTCCACAGAGCATCTGGACTTTTTGGTTGCTCGCCAGCAGTGGAAGAAGATGGAGGAGGAGGTGAAAGGCTTGCCCATTCCTAAACCAGGCCTGGGAGCTAAGGGGAGTTTCCAGGGTACCCACTCTTCCCTGTATCCTCCGACTCGCAGCCCTCGCCTCAGACACAGGTAGGTTTACATTCATTCTGTATTCCATTGAACTGCAGATGAATGTCTGGCCATTGGTGCACATCAAAACCAACGTTAACTTTCAGAGAGCTGTGCTCGCTGTGAAGCATCAGACCTGAACGCCTTGCATTCATGCTCCATGATCACCTGGTGGCGCTGTTCCCCCAAATCCAGCCTTTTATTTCTTATTGCAGATTGAGGTTTGCAGAAATCTTCATGAACTGTTGTACTTTTTGAACTGACAAAGTTGTGGGCAAGTTTTTTCTAAAGTTTGAACTACCTAAATATAATTTATTCTTTTGATCAGATGTTTTGATACATATCAAAGATCATTGAAATAAATGTACCTGAATTTAATTTGTTTTAAGGCTTAATATTTTCTGTTGGTGATCATTTAATGAGCTGTAAGGAAAAGAGTGAGTTTCATAGTAAAGCAGAACTATGAGAAACGTCAAAGAAAGCAAATCATGGAGACATGGTTGGATGCCGCCGTCACTGATAAAGATGGAGGATGGCTTCTCCAGAGCTTAAGCTCCGCCTCCATTAAACCAGTTATGGATCAGATCTTTTTTCTAGGCTTTGTCAGAAGACTAACAGATTTTGACAGATGCCCCCATTCCCAGTATAACCTCCTCCTAACCTGAGTGGGGTTTCCTCCTGTCCTCCACAAGGGAACTCCACCCCCCCATGCCCAAAGAACCTCCTCTGTCCTCCACCCTGTCCCCTGGTTCTGAGGACTCAGGCTTGGATGACTCTTCGTTTCGCAGCCACGTGGAGGAGCAGGAAAGTGCTGTGGAGAGGGAGATCCGGCTGACGCTGGAGCGAGAGGAGCAGCACCGGCGGGAGAGGGGGATGATTGTGCAGGGTCTGGCGGTACCCAGGTATGATAAATGGACCCTGACGTTCCCGCATGCTTTCAGAACCAGCTGACATATTTCTCTTTTTGCGATCAGACTACCCACCCCTGGGAAAGGACGGTCTGTGCCCAAACCTACAGTCTGCCGCACTCCTACTCTCTCCATCTCGCCATCCCCTTCCTGCTCCTCATCTCTCCCCCTATATCATGAAATGACAGCCAACAACGTCATTATTCTGGAACCCGACTCCTCTGGCTCCAGCTCCAGGAGCCGCCTGCTGTCCTCTGCCATGGGGGGCCTCTCTGATTGGTCGGCCAGCCTGGATGTGGCGTCCTCTGCCAGTGTTATAGTGGTGGAAACCTCCAATCTGATCATTCGCAGCGCCTCTGAGTTCTGCCTGAGCTCTGGGCCGCCACCCATGGATACTCAGGAAAGCACTTTCTCCTCTAATCCCTTCTTCAAGCTGCGCTCCATCAGCAGCCAGTCTCTGGTGGAGCAAGAGATCAAGATGGTGAAGCAGAGAGAGGAGGAGTGGAGGAGACAGAGGGAGGAGATGGGGAGGAAACAAAGGGAGGAGGAGTGGAGGAGAGGGAGAGAGAGGTATGACACGGTGCTGGTGTCACCAAACCTCAATGAAACCGTCACTTTCAGCGGTACGTTGATGGCGGATATATTTTCACATCTCTGGCTCAAATCCATTGCTGTTCTTCTTTTTCCTGATTCCTGCTGTGTCCTGATTCCAGTACCAGCGTTTCCAGACAGATCTGTCTCCTCGCCGTCGTCCCCCTCCAGACCACGTAAAATGGAACGCTCCAGTTTGTCCTGCGACCACAAGGTAGGCAGATATACTCACACATGTAGTGTCACTCTATCCTTGTGGGGACTTTCCATTGGCTACCCAGATTCTTACCCTAAACCTAAACTCAATTCATACCTTAGTCCTAACCCTAACCTCGCCCCAAGAAGAGAACATTTCCTCATCGGGGCCAGTTGTCGGTCCCCACAAGTACCTATAAGTCCCCAAAGTGTAGGATGTTCCTGAGAAAATGTCCCCACAAGGTAACAAAAACATCGCCACACACACACACTCTTGTCTTTCTATATGTACTGAGGACCTTGTGTTGACTCTAAAGCCTCTTTCCTGCTGAAAATAGAGGCTTAATGCCTGTTTTTCAAATATATTTCAACCCGCTAACAATAAAGTAGAGTATTTAGCTCCCTTCCCATTGGCCTAAAAAGCTGGTTAAACCCCTCACTGGCAGCTGCATCGACTCTACCCTCCCCACTGCTGCATCTCTGGTGACATCATTCCACTCGGTTAGTGTTGATGATGTCAACAGTGCGACATACGTCAGGAAAGTAAACAATGGAGAGCAACATGGAAAGAAGCCAGGGTGTAGTCAGTGTGCTTTATTGTTTCTCTCTGTTATCTCTCTGAATCCTTCTCACTAGAGCTGCTCCATGTTTATCCAATGGAAACAGAGTTGATTCTGCTTGTCAGATAAGAAGTGACTGTCGCAGTTTGTTGACGTCCGTACGATGCGTTCAATGCTACCATGTAATTTAGCAGGTCGACCCCACTCTGGTGTTCCCACAGCATGCCGATCAGAGCTGAGGTGATTTTAACGCGACCCGCTGTCAGAGTCGTTTGACCCGGTAGACACGTGTCAGTGGGAAAAGGGTATCAATGACTCCCCTTGATTTTCAGTCATCTTCAACCCTTTCTATGCCCCACCCCTAAAAATAACACCTATCCTATCTCTAACCCTAAAGCAAGTGACAGCTCAGCCCTTAACCTAAGCATTAGTAAGATAGAAGATCTGAGAACCAGAAAAATATCCTCACTTTGCAACAACTGGTCCTCAATGTAATGGTTAAATGGGAGAAATGTTCCCCACTTTGATGCCTAATTAGGAGAACTATCATGCTCTTGGTACTGATGACTGGTTTAATGGTTCATTTCATTCACCTGCCAAGCTCTAACCAGTTTCTCATTACTGTTCATCTCATCTACCTGCTCCTGTCTCTATCTAAGCTGCTTGCTCCCAGCAGGGGCAGATTTAGGGGCCCCTTTGTATGGAGAAGATAACACATCAAACAGACCCATTCTCCAGATAGAGAGATGTTAATAGAATAGACATCCATTATCAGTTCTAGGTTGCGTCCCTCTCTTCTTGTCCCTTTTCTTCCTCTCTTCCTCTCTATGTTTTGTACTCAGCTGACTTTTCATGCTGTCTCTAAAGGAATGAAAGATTTTTTCCAAGCACTAAGCTCACTTAGCTGATTGCTCCTTCCTGTGTTTCCAAAAAGGCCAAAGTAAATAACCCAGTCCTTCTTTTCACTGTAGACAAGCCATGATCTGCTTATCTGTTCTCCATTTTTCATTTGGATGAAATAATAGCTGCATGAATCATGACAGCAGACTGGACTTGGTTTCCAAGATTTGAAGATGTTTTGCTTTCTCTCCAGGAAGCTTTCTCGATTCAAATGTCTGGATCCGCACTGAGTTTGAGTCTTATATAGACAAAGCCTTGTATCGCTTGGAAACATGTAAATTCCGAGGGTCGGTCGTTAAAGGGGGGGATTATCTCCTGTAATACCTGAAACCTGTCTATGATTGTTAAGGGTTGGTCGTTAAGGAGGTATTGTTCACCGGCTGGGGCGGGTAGGTCCCTCGTTCCTCTGTGATGGGGTGGGGGGGTGTGGTGATATCTGAAAGGGATCATGTCTATGATTGAATTGTATGTTTTTAGAAGCTGGAATCTGAGGTCCCCCCCCACCTCTGTTTAAAGTTGGTTTTTCTCTCTTAACATAGATGGCTTCCTTCCCCTCAAACCACCTATTTTCTTTATCCAGAATGTGAACATTCTGGTCCTCAAAAGCATGTCCTTTGTCCACAAGGTGTAGATGTACTGCAGAGTCTTGTCCAGAGGAGGGCGCTCTTCTGTGTTGGGCCATGCGTCTGTGGAGAGGTTGTTTTGTTTCGCCAATATAAAGATCAGAGCATTCCTCGCTGCACTGAACAGCATATACCACTCCGCTCATATAGTCTGGGGGTTTTATCTTTAGGGTGCACTAGCCTCTGTTTAAGGGTTTGGTTTGGCTTGAAATGTTCTGGGATCTTTGGTTTGGAGAAAATCCTCTTGAGCTTTTCAGACACTGCAGCAACATACGGGATTGTGATGTTTTTGTATTAAATTTTCCCATCGCTGTCTTCTGTTGCGTGTCTTTTGGATTTACTTGCTGATTTGATAAAAGCCCAGTTTGGATATCCACAGTTTTGGAGAGCATCTTTGATGTCATCTTCTTCCTCTTATCCGGGGTCGGGTCGCGGGGATAGCACCTTCATTAGGGAGGCCCAGATGTCCCTCTCCCCAGCCACTTGGGCCAACTCCTCAGGGGGAATCCCAAGGCGTTCCCAGGCCAGCAGAGAAACATAGTCTCTCCAGCGTGTCCTGGGTCTCCCCCTGGGCCTCCTCCCTGGTGGGACGTGCCCGGAACACCTCACCAGGGAGACGTCCAGGAGGCATCCTAACCAGATGCCCGAGCCACCTCAACTGGCTCCTCTCCATGTGGAGGTGCAGCGGCTCTACTCCGAGTCCTTCCGGGATGACTGAGCTCCTCCCCCTATCTCTAAGGGAGAGCCCAGACACACTACGGAGAAAACTCATTTCAGCCACTTGTACCCGGGATCTCATTCTTTCGGTCATGACCCAAAGCTCCTGACCATAGATGAGGGTAGGAACGTAGATCGACCAGTAAATCGAGAGCTTTGGTTTATGGCTCAGCTCTCTCTTCACCACAACAGACTGGTACAGCGCACGCTTCACAGCAGACGCCGCACCAATCCGCCTATCGACCTCCCGCTCCATCTTCCCCTCATTCGTGACCAAGACCCCAAGATACTTAAACTGATCCACTAGGGGCAGTAAATCCTCCCCAACCTAGAGAAGGCACTCTGCCCTTTTACGGCTTGGATTTCCCTTCGGTACCTATTCAGATCTCTTATCTTCTGGCCTGGACTTCTGTTTACCTCGTCAGCACAGTCTTTGGCTTCGCCTTCTGGAAACTCCTGCTTTCCTTTGTCTGCTTGCTTCTGCTCATCAGCCAGTTCAGAAGCCTTCTTTTCTTCTGCTTCTGGAAGTCTCTGGGTGGCGTTTGCCACATGCTGTTTGAAGTCATCAGGCTGGATTCCACTCCTTCTTCTAGGCACAGCCTGAAAAATAAAACCAGGTTAGTGACTCACATGCTCGTGATCGTCCTCCGTGACCAGTGGCGGAGCTAAACTTTTCTTCAAGGGCTGGCCAAAGGGTGAGCAAGGCTTTATCAGAGGGGTCCATATACAAATGATGAACGAAAGGGAACAAATATTTTCTCACACACTCAAATTAAAATGGTTTATTTAACAAAGATTTGCCATGACCAGACAAGACTTTAAACGGCACTATGGAACAGTAAACATGTAAATGTAAACTCAGAGCCCAGAATTTGACCAAAAACAAATTCTCAAAAATAAATAAATAAAACTGCCTCCAAATAGTAAAGTGCAAGACAATACCACCAGAGCTGACCAGTATTACCCTGGTGGTATTTAAAAAGGTTTGAGAAACCCTGCTATGGTCAAATAAGCTTTTAATGGGAACAACATACTGCAAACTCAAAGCCAGGATACACTCAACAGAGCAGAATTCTCCGATTTTGGTGGGAAGAAGCAAAATCTTTTACAAAGTCATCCATGTTGAGGGCATGTGCCCTCCTTGACTCAACACTGAGAATGCCAAGATGACTTAACCCAGTGGTTCCCAAAGTGTGGGGCGCGCCCCCTAAGGGGGGCGCAATGCCATTGCAGGGGGGGCGCGGGAAGCGGTATGGATGAATGAAGAAAAAAAACAAAAAAAAAACAGCGCTTGCTTGACTGAGCATAATGGACAGTTGTAACACTGCAACCCAGATTTAAGAAGATCTGCAGCAACAAGCAGGCTCACTACAGCCACTGAAAAGATGGGAGGATTAAATTTTATTGTAATCCAAAGGGGGCCCAGAAGAAAATCTTTGGGAACCACTGACTTAACCTGTCAGCAGCCATAGTTGTTCTAAGGTGGTTTTTGATCAGTTTTAGAGCAGAAAAACTTTGCTCACAGGACGCAGTACTGACTGGGATAACAACTGAAATCTGCTCCTCCTTCCGTTACCGTGGCAACATCTGGTTCGCCTCAAACTTCCGGTCCTGAACCAATACATCTGGGACGCACCCATTTTCCAGGGAGGAGAGGGATCAACGTTTCAAGCTGAACCTGTGCCCTGTACGGCGGGGGGAGGAACACCGGCTGAGACCTTGTCCATTAAAGGGACAGGCTTGGTAGGATGGGGGAGAATCCTGCTGAGCCAAGCCAGACTGTCCATCTCTGGCAGAGTCCCGCCGGGTACCTGACCTGGCGGGACTCTGCCAGAGGGACTGAGGCCCTGCAGCAGCCAGCAAGGGGTTAAACCAGCCTTTTTAGCCAATGGGAAAGGAGGCTTATGCTGACTGTGACACATGTTTGGAAAACGCGTTAAGCTGCTATTTTCAGTGAGAAAGAGGCTTTGAGAGCAGCAGGTAGAAAGAAACATCAATAAACCTCAACTGATAACATTTGATCTTTTTTACAAACTTGTTTTTGGATTTTTTTCTCTTAAGTAACAGATTGTTTTTTTTTTTCTATATCCTTCATCAACATGTGGTGAAGTTTCTGCTTTGTTAATCAGTTGGGTTAATTATTAGTTCACAAGTTAATCACCATTCTGCTCATTTTTCATCATCCAACCATCCATCCATCCATCCATCCATCCATCCATCCATCCATCCATCCATCCATCATCCATCATCCATCCATTCATTATCCATTCATCCATTCATCCATCCATCATCCATCCATTCAT
>NW_015151870.1:57829-60155 GCF_000732505.1 Cyprinodon variegatus
ATCCATCCATCCATCCATCCATCCATCCATCCATCCATCCATCCATCCATCCATCCATCCATCCTCCTTTGCTCCTTCTCCAGTGGTTTAGCTGAATTTCCCCCTCCCTCCAGTTCCCCCTCTCCCTTTCCTCAGTGCCGCGTCGTCAGAACGCCATGGCCCAGCGCTGGGAAGCCTCGCTCTTAGCCAATCAGAAGAAGGAGTGAGTCAGAGGAGATTTTTAAACCAAGATGGAACCCCGTGCTGTTCTGTGGTCGCGGTGCCCCAGAGTCCTTCAGGAGCAAAGGTTGTCATCATCCAAGCGGATGCTGGGCAGATCCAGAAGATGCAGCATTTCCCCTGTTTTCCATTATGTCTGTTTTCCAGGAAGTGTTGCTCACCTTTTGTTAAAAGCTGATGTGTCCAACTGTGACTTTATTCTCTGATTTCATCTGATCTGTCCTGAACTGACCCCCAGCAGAGCCAGCCCAGGGTTACATGAAGACTCAAGCAGCTAAATGTCCTTCACTTTAGAACATGAAAGGAGCAATAGAAAACATTTCCAGGTTCCATTCTTTGCTCGATACCACAAAATAGTTCACTTCTTTAAAATAAATTGTGTTGCAGGTTAACATCACTTATGCTCATGAATATTATTTATTTATGAATAGAAAACATGAACTAAAACGTGGTTTAGTTTATTTAGAAAACCAAAACTAGTTTTTAACTAAATCAGGTCAGAGAGAGAGAAAAAAAAACGTTCCGGTATTTAATTCAGACTCCGTGATATTTGCTCCTGGTCACCTGTGAGCAACAGTTCATAGTAAAATTCCTCTGGGTGGTGCATAGCAGCTGCTAAATGTGCGTGTGCCTTGGGCCGGCTCTGTGTTTCACTATAAACTTATATTCTAGATCTACTACTTCTGAAAAATTATGTTTTCCTTCTACTTTTATTATCCTGTGTTTAAGAGTATAAACCATGCACACCTAATATTTAATTCAGTGTATTGAACATGAATCTAGTTAAAACGTAATGCAGCTATTTTGAATGTTAGCTTAGTGGTTACATTTTAAGGTCATTTCCCACCTAACAGAACCGTGGCTATGCAATGGTTCAGTTTGCAGAAACAGACTAGCATAAAATGTTTGCTCATTTTTAAAAACTGGAATATGACCTGGAGCCTCTTCACTTGGTTCTGAAACAAAGACGTTCAGATTCCAGGTTCTTTTCAGAGCTCAGTGTTTAAGAACTGCTCAGGTGTTCAGGTCAGGACCTAACAGAGCGTCCGCCTTAATGGTGGACGCTCTCAGTGGGTTAGCGCCCCACAGAGACACGTGGAAGCAGGACGACCATAAAGGAAAACATTTGGACCTGATGATGAGAAGCTGCTGTTGAGCTGCAGACTGTCCAAACTCGGTCCATCTGTGGCTTTGAAGAAAGGACGTTCTAGAAGAAGAAATTCTACTGATGATATGTACAGATTTCTATCTTTTGTTGTGTTCCTATAATAGAGATTCTATGTATTTTTGATGCATATATATTTATTAACTGAACAATGCTTAGAAATCCTTTACAGCGGGGGTGTTAAACTGGTTCCAGAGAGGGCTGTAGCTGCAGGTTTTCCTTCCAACCAAGCACACCAGACTCCAGTCATCTCACCAAGGGAGTCCAATCTGAACATGACATGATATGAATGGAGGCTGGTGAGTTATTGTTTGGTTGGAAAGAAAACCTGCAGCCACACAGAACTTTCTGGAACCAGTTTGGCACCTGTGCTTTACAGAGTTCAAAGACTGATTATAACCCAACAAGCAGGTCTGGTAGGTTTTAAGGAGACCTTAATGTGTGGTGTGTGCATGTGTTCATCTGCTTCCTTTAGTATGGTGTCTGCACTGAACCTGCAAGACAAGCTTACTACTTTCTGCAACGACCTCCAGATTGTCTGGAGATTAAAGGTGCAATAAGTTCTGTGGTGAAACATAAGCTCATCTGCTGAGGCGTGGAGAGAGAAGGTTCAAAGCAGCTAGTTAGCTTAGCATGCATGCTCTGACTCAGTTTCGATGCCTGATACGGTCCAAAACCAAAGCTACTTTATTTAACCTCATGGTGACTGCCGTCTGCTGTCTGATGTTTTCAGAGTAAAGATATGATCCTCGGGTTAAGCTACCCCGGTCTAATCCTGCAGGTAATCAAAGGCAAACAGATTAAAATGTTTAATGCATAGAGATACAAAAGCTACAGGAACAAAATGTATCTTTGTTAATAGGATTCAGTAGCATGCTTAGTGTGAGGGATTGGTTCTGCTGGAGGTTTCTTCCTGTTCAAAGGGAGTTTTTCCTCTCCACT
>NW_015151870.1:60996-61988 GCF_000732505.1 Cyprinodon variegatus
ACCAAAGGCTGGGATGCTGGTCTGCTTGATATTTAAAACATAAATAATCCATATGCTTTTACGGCTCACTGTCTCTGCCTTGCTGCAGCTCCCAGAGCGAAGCCGGCTGTAGATTCATATTTGCTTAGTAGGCAGCAGGTAAGACAGAAACACTAGTGGTGGAAAGTCAAACACTGGCAACTTCTACAGGAAAAATTAGTTAACTTTAACTTATTCAATGATGAAATATTAGAAATCTAGACTCAGACTGGCCCTTCATAATATTCATTATTAAATGATCTAATATTTGTGTTATAATCCATTTATTATGTACATTTTCTAAACTAAATCTGAATTGTTTTAGTATTTTAAATGCTTGGAATAGCCAATATTTTTCCCTCAAGTTTTTTCTAAAATTACATTTCCTGTCATTAATATTTTTGATTATATTTAATCCAAATAATCAGTGTTACGTCCCAAAGGTCTAGGGGGTTCTGGGGAGGTAAATAGGTGGAATGTAAAAATCATTTATAACAAAAGACGGTTAAACAGACCCAAAACATAATACAGCTTAACCCAATTAAAACAAAAGAAAAGGGCAAACAAATTCAAGAATGGTTCAGTGCAAATTAAATTACAAACTGCCCAAAACCAGTCAGTCTCAGATTAACTCAAAACAACCCAAAAGAAAAGACTAAGGGAGCCTCAAACCTCCCAAACACAAACTTCTAGCTTGAACAACTCCACCTAAAGTTGATTCAGAATAATATCCAAGCTAGGTCAAACAGTTCTACCTGCCTAAAACAGTTTGAAACCAAGGGTGGGGGAACAGCTTAACAAAACCTTCTTACTAGCTGTCCCCAAACTAACAGCTTTCCAGGATCCTTTGATAAGGTGCAGGTGAGCCAAACATCCTGATTGGCTCTGCTGGTCCAATCAGGGCAAGAAGGATCTGCCAGGGCTGAACCTGCATCAGGAAACAAGCCTGCACAGTCTGAAAAGGCCAGGGGCCG
>NW_015151870.1:63099-64856 GCF_000732505.1 Cyprinodon variegatus
CGTAACAAAAGGCCAGAGGCCGTAACAATCGGTCAGGGGCCGTAACAAAAGGCCAGGGGCCGTAACAAAAGGCCAGAGGCCGTAACAATCGGTCAGGGGCCGTAACAAAAGGCCAGGGGCCGTAACAAAAGGCCAGGGGCCGTAACAATCGGTCAAAGCTACGTATGATTCTACTTCTAAAAGTTTATTGGCTTTTTTAAACATCTCCTGCGGCTCCTGCTGCAGCCATGACTGCGCAGAGCTGGACTCCTATCCAGGCATAGATATGAAATGATCAACCTTCATTCCTACACATAAAGTCAGAGCTAACAGGAAGGCCTTCAGTTAAAACTGTATTCATATATAAAATATAGATGGGATAATGCATCCTTTTCAGTTAGTAAAAAATATATGCTTTTAATCCTTGAAGCAGGAAATAGAACCAGCAAACTGTAGCCTGAAAAGCACCACATATTAAATTTACATCGTTATTAATTTTAAAAATGAAAACTTGTTTTCCTTTTTGCAAGTATTGCCTTTATTTCTGTCCATCAAATAAAATCCCAGTAAAACATATTAAAATGTGTGAGATGATAAAATATGTATGACAGACATTATTTATATGATGTCATTTGTTTATTTATTTAGAAAGAACTGATTATTGCTATCAGAGAGGATTTGTTTGCATCAGAACTTCACCTCATTAAGCGTTTAGATAAAGTCTTCCCCCTTTGGTCCGGATTACTGTTGCTTTAGTGTGATATTCTGAGAACTTGAGTTTCCTTGTTGTAACCGAATCATGGATCCCTGCAGAAGCATGCCGCACTTTTCTTTTTTTTCTCGTAAACTTCCAGGAAACAAATGCTCCTCTATCGGCCATGTTTTTTTAAATTTTATAAATGGTCTCAATGCAACTCAAAGCGATGAGCCTGATAGTTATTTTCCATTTCGATCCACACAGACAGTGAGTAATGCGCTTCACCAATGACGCTGCAGCAGCTCTACCCTGAAATGTTCTACATTTGCTCACAGCCCAGAGACTAGTTTGCTAGTTTAGTTTAAACCAAAATACCTTTTCTGTCTCAGTTTATTTAGGATGTTCTTATATTAGATTGTGTTGATTAGTGGTGAGGAAACCGAAACACATTTGACTGATTATAAAAAGCCAACATGGACCCAACAGTCTTCTTCTTACTAATGTTATTTTCTTGGTTGTATGAATGCTTTGAGTTTCAGTTCGTTATTGTTGCCAAATGACTGATATCTGAGAACATGTCCAATAAAATGTGTGAAACGTACAAGCTGCGTCCGTCTGTATTCCTGCTAGAAAAGATGCTGAGTGGTTCATTGATTGTTCGCCTCTGATTCAAAGGACAGAATTTAAGGATCCAAAGTTGAACTTTAACCATATTTTTCATGGCAGGCTGACCTGAGCGATTCATAAAATAGTCTGCAGGTAAGTTAATGAAGGAAATTTAAAGTCAGGAAGAAAAGATATGAGGTTCAATTCACCACAGTTCATTGATGCATATTGATTGATATGCCAAAATAATCCCAAATAAAAAGGTCCTATGCAAGCTATGGGAATCTGATTCAGTCTTGTCTGAAATTAAAATTTCTTTTGATTTCTCCATCAAAAACAAAGAATCAGAAAGATTTTAATCAAATAACATAAGTTTCAGTTCAAACCTATTTTTAGTGCAGAACATTTAAAGGTAGTTGATCAGATCTCTGATCCTGTTGGATCTCATTGCTGCATTTGATCCAGTTGATCATAA
>NW_015151870.1:65738-68087 GCF_000732505.1 Cyprinodon variegatus
GGCTTAAAACTTTCCTTTTTGATAAAGCTTATAGTTAGAGTGGCTCAGGTTATCCTGAGCTATCTCTATAGTTCTGCTGCTATAGTTTTAGACTGCTGGAGGAGAAGCTGCGGAGTGCTACAGACAGATGTAAACAAAGCAACAGCGCAATCACTGACCAGGCCAGCCCTGAGGAAGAGATGTACTAGATAGAGGAAGTGAGGCTGCAGAGGGGGGCTAATGGGGAAGCTAGGGAGGAATCCCCACAGACCTCCACTACCATCAATTCTGTTCTCCAACATCTGCTCATTGGATAACAAAATGACTCTTGGGCAGAAGACAGTTTTATTGATGCTGAATTGGCAAAGCAGCTGAATATTTCCATTGAACCTCTCAGCCCCCCATTGTCTGCTAATGGTTTAAATGGCAAACAATTGTTTTGTGTTTCCCACCAAACAGTCCCAGTTTTGACAGTCACCTCGGGTAATCACAGGGAGTTAATCCAATTTAAGATTATTCCCAACTCCAGTTTTTGTATCGTGCTGGGACACCCCTTGCAGGCCCTCCATAACCCTCATATTGATTGGTCTATGGGGAGGATAATTAGTTGGAGGTTGTTTTGTTCAAACAATTGCCTTCGCTCTGCCCTGCCCAAATTAGACACCAAAGACAAGATTGTAGAATCCCCAGATTTGTCACAGGTTTCTTCTGAATATCACAATCTTGCAGATGTCTTTAGCAAGACCCAAGCCCGGACACTGCCCCCACATAGACCATATGATTGCTCCATTGACCTCCTCCCAGATGCTCAACTCCCCTCCAGTCGCCTGTACCATCTCTCTAAACTGGAACTAGAAGCTCTGGAGAATTACATAAATTAATCCCTGGTGGCTGGTCTTATTCGCCGCTCTTCATCCCCCTTAGGGGCAGGGTTCTTCTTTGTTGGCTAGAAGGATGGCACCTTACGTCCCTGTATTGATTATAGAGCCCTAAATGACATTACTATTAAGAATAAGTATCCATTAGCCCTCATGTCTTCAGCTTTTGAACTGCTTCACGGTGCAACTATATTTTCAAAACTAGATTTGCGTAATGCATATTATTTGGTTTGCATCCATGATGGGGATGAATGGAAGACTGCCTTTAAGACTCCTGTAGGCCATTTTGAGTATTTGGTGATGCCATTTGGTCTAACAAATGCCCAAGCTGTCTACCAGGCTCTAGTGAATGACGTGCTAAGGGACTTCCTGAACCATTTTGTGTTTGTCTACATAGACGACATATTAATCTTTTCCAAGACCAAGGAAGAGCATGTTAGTCACGTTAGGTAAGTCCTCCAATGACTGAACAAACTATATGTCAAGGCAGAAAAATGCGACTTTCATTGTTCAACTGTGCATTTCCTGGGTTTTATTATTGGAGAAGGACAAATTAGATCAGACCCAGCCAAGACCAAAGCAGTGGTTGAGTAGCCAGAACCCAAAACCCGTAAACATCTCCAGCGTTTTGCCAATTTTTACCGCAAGTTTATCAAGGACTACAGTCTCGAGACCCAACCACTGAACAAACTCACATCCGTCAATCAACCATTTGTGTGGTCACCTGAGGCAGCTGCAGCTTTCAAGGCATTAAAACAGTTGTTCACCTCCACACCAGTCCTTATCCAGCTAGATCCTTGTAAACAGTTTGTAGTTGAGGTGGATTCCTCAGAAACTGGGTACGATTGGTTCTGTCCCAGTGTGGCAATCCTGCACAACAGTTGTTACCCTGTGCCTTCTTTTCAAAGCAGTGAACAGAGGCCGAACGAAATTACAGTGTGGGACGCCGTGAGCTGTTAGCTGTTAAACTGGCCCTGGAGGAACGGTGCCATTGGCTGGAGGGTTCCTCTGAACCATTTTTAGTCTGGACAGACCACAAGAATCAGTTTTATATACACACCGCTAAAAGGTTAACACCCTGTCATGCCTGTTGGTCCTTGTTTTTCTCCCAGTTCAACTTTATTCTAAACTTCAGACCAGGCTCTAATAACGCCAAACTTGACGCACAGTCAGTTCAACCCCAATTCACCCAAAGAGGAACCTGAGACTGTCATGATGGGTTCTCAAAGAGCGACCCAAGTATGCAGAACACCACTGACGGACACAGGAATAAAAGTTCAACAAGTTTATTTTGCTACAAGCACACAGAATGTTCTGGTTCTGGCTCGGGCCTGGACACTGGTTCACTGTAGTCTGCGTGGGAGACAGTTCAGTTAGCGTTACAAGTTGGAACTTGATTTCTTTTAAGATAACTGATTGTACCTTGAGGGTTCTTGAGGTTAGCTTTGGGAGAGTCACTGTTGGATCTGGAGAGGAGTTGATCAGCAGAGTC
>NW_015151870.1:68822-71336 GCF_000732505.1 Cyprinodon variegatus
CCGTTTCAAGACAAATTGTATTCCATTATTTTTAAAATATTCTTTTATCGTCTATCTGTTAAGCTTTAAACAGAGAAATCAAGTCGGAAGGCGGGCACAGGGAACTTGAGACGACAGGTTTGACTTCTGACACGTGGAAGGTTGGATGAATCCGGAGAGACTGAGGCAGTTGGAGACGGACGGCTGATGGGCTGATGACTCGGAAGATCTTGTAGGGGCCTATGAATCTGGGCGAGAGTTTCCGAGACATCCCCTTAAGGGGAATGTCCCGAGTGGACAGCCATACCTCTTGGCCCTCTGTGTACTCGGGGGCGGGACGTCTCCTGGAGTCAGCGAAGCGCTTGTTGGTCTCTGAAGATCGGTTGAGGGTGGCGATGGTTTCTCTCCAGATCTTCTGACAGCGTCGGATGTGTTGATTTACTGACTGAACCGAAATCTCTCTCTCGTCTGCGGGGAAAAGTGGAGGTTGATAACCGAGACTAACCTGAAAGGGAGATTGACCAGTGGAAGCAGATCTGAGGGAGTTGTGCGCGTATTCGATCCAAGTGAGAAATTGGCTCCAGTCCACGGGATTGTTAGAGGTGAGGCAACAAAGGGTTGATTCCAGCTGCTGGTTCATCCTCTCTGTTTGTCCGTTTGATTGAGGATGGTAACCAGAGGTCAGAGAGGGTTTACAGCCGAGAGCAGAACAGAATGGCTTCCAAACCTGGGAAATGAACTGAGGACCCTGGTCCGAGAGGATCTCTTGGGGAATGCCGTGTAAACGGAAGATGTGTTTGACGAGGAGCTGGGCTGTCTGGAAGGCCGTGGGGCGCTTCCTAAGGGGAATGAGATGGCAGGCCTTCGAAAAACGGTCAACAATGGTAAAAATGGTGGACATACCTCGAGAAATGGGGAGGCCGGTGACAAAGTCAATGGCAATGTGGGACCAATGGCGCGAGGGAACCGGAAGCTGCTGAAGCAGGCCAGAAGGAGGTTGGTGTGAGGCTTTATTACAGGCACATGTGGAGCAAGCCAACACATACTCCTTGACATCTATATGGAGGGTGGGCCACCAGAAGCGTCTTGAGATCAAAGCTATTGTTCTACTGACTCCTGGATGAGCAGAAAACTTGGCAGCATGCATCAATTGGATGAGACGGGACCTGACGGAAGATGGCACATAGGTTCGGTTAGTGGGACCGTTACCTGGGTCGGGTTCAGTAGCCAGGGCGGAGTTGATAAGATCAGTGATTTCCCAGTTAACCACTCCCACAGTGCAGGAAGCCGGAAGGACTGGTTCAGGCGTCTCGGGAAGATCAACGGAGTAAAGACGAGAGAGAGAATCGGGTTTGACATTCTTGGATCCGGGTCTGTAGGAGATGATGAGATTAAACCGAGAGAAAAAGATGGACCATCTGGATTGACGAGGATTGGCTTGCTTGGTTGACTGAATGTAAGCCAGGTTCTTGTGGTCAGTCCATACGAGAACCGGATGCTCAGCTCCCTCCAGCCAATGTCTCCATTCCTCCAGCGCTAGTTTGATGGCCAACAGCTCTCGGTCTCCCACATCGTAATTCTGCTCAGCGGAAGAAAGTCTACGGGAGAAGAATGCACAAGGGTGGATCTTTTGATCCGAGTCAAGTCTCTGGGATAGGACTGCTCCAACTCCAGAATCTGAAGCGTCCACCTCGAGAATAAACTGTTTAGCTGGGTCAGGCTGCATTAGAACTGGTGCTCTGGAAAATAAAGATTTTAATTTATCAAATGCAGCTTGCGCCTCAGGAGTCCACTGAAAAGTGCGTTTGACAGAGGTCAGAGAAGTTAATGGAAGGGCGGTCTGGCTATAGTTCCTGATGAACCGACGATAAAAGTTTGCAAAGCCTAGAAATCTCTGTAGCTGTTTGCGGTTCTCTGGAACTGGCCAATCTAAAACTGCCTTTATCTTGTCTTCAGATGATTTTACCTGGCCGCCCTCGAGCACAAACATCAAAAAGGTGACTGAAGACTGGTGAAATTCGCACTTCTCGGCCTTTACGAACAGCTTGTTCTCCAGCAGTCTCTGTAAAACAAGGCGGACATGTTTCTTATGTTCAGCGAGGTTCCTGGAGTAAATGAGTATGTCGTCAATATAAACGAAGACAAACACATTTAAAAAGTCTCTGAGAACATCATTCACGAGGGCTTGGAAGCAGGCTGGAGCCTTAGTTAGACCAAAGGGCATTACCAAGTACTCAAATTGGCCCAATGGAGTTTTGAAGGCTGTTTTCCATTCATCTCCTTCTCGGATCCTAAGAAGATGATATGCGTTCCTTAAATCCAGTTTAGAGAAAACTGTAGCTCCCTGTACTGGTTCGAATGCAGAGGCAAGGAGAGGAAGTGGGTATTTGTTCTTAATTGTGATCTGGTTCAAACCTCGGTAATCAATACATGGTCTCAGGGAGCCATCTTTCTTTCCAACGAAGAAGAACCCGGCGCCCAAAGGAGAGGAAGAAGGGCGGATTATTCCTGCAGCTAATGATTCGTTAATGTATT
>NW_015151870.1:73670-75608 GCF_000732505.1 Cyprinodon variegatus
CGCTGACCAACTGGATCAACACTGCGGCGTTGAGGCAAGGTCTGAAGACAGCTTATATGGTGGATCCTCTGATGATCTTGATGAGCTGCAGCTGTGCAGGAGGCTCACTCAGAAGGATCCACGGCGGACTCTGCTGGAGAAAGGTGGAACTTCTCCAGCTCCCAACAGAGACAATTCTGCCAACCTCTATTGCGGTGGCTAACCTCTCCTGGGAGATCAAACACTTAGTGAGGCAGGCCCAACAAGAACAGCCCACTCCTAGCGACTGTCCTACTGACCGACTGTTTGTCCCCGAAAGGGTTCGGTCTGAGGTTTTGCAATGGGTCCACTCCTCCAAGTTTGTCTGCCACCCTGGGGTACAACGAACTGTCTCCCTCTTAAAGAAGCACTTTTGATGGTCGTCAATGGTTCAGGACAGCAGTAAATTTGTTTCTTCCTGTACGGTCTGTAATCGTGGGAAGTCCAGCAACCAGCAACCCTCCGGTTACCTTCAGCCACTGCCTACCCCAAGCAGACCCTGGTCCCACATCTCATTGGACTTTGTTACTGGTCTCCCTCTCTCCCAAGGTAACGCAGTCATTCTAACAATAGTAGATCACTTCTCTAAAGCTGAACATTTTGTCCCCCTTCCCAAACTGCCCACTCCTGCAGAGACTGCCGACCTCCTTGTTCTCCATGTGGTCCGGCTCCATGGCATCCCACTAGACATAGTTTCAGACCGAGGACCACAGTTCACCTCCAGGGTGTGAAAGAAGGGTCCCTTTTCCCTGTCTTCCAGTTGAAAAATTTTATCAATTGTATTGAGAGACCAGCTGACCAAATCCATTGTTTCAATTCAGGTGATATGAAGAAAGAGTTTAGAAAAGACAAGACACAGCTAAGCAGAGGGAGTAGGGAGATGCAGGAGCAGCAGGAAAGGGCGACAGTCTCAGAACTACATCAAGAAGCCATTCCATTCTCATTTATACCACACATCATCAATCCAGGCTCCTTCCACAGACTTCATTGGGAGTGACGCTGATAGTTAAGGGTTAGTGGTTAGTGGGCGGTTCGCAATCAACTGATGTTCCTTAGAAAGAAACTCTGAACCAATCTCACTGGACGATCTGGTTAAATTGTCTCTATAAAGTGACCTGAGATGACATGATGTGAATTGCAGCTATAGAAATAAACTGAACACTGGATAAGTAAAAACTATAAATGTCAAAACTATGAAAATTTTTAGCATCACTGTACCTGAAGTCAAACTGTTTCATGGATCAGACATTAATCATCAAGATTCAACTGGTTTAAAAGCAATTAAACTATCTTAGTGATGTTATGAGATGAGAAGAGGCTTCAAGGCGTGTGTTGAGTAATGGAGGGGGTGTTTCCCCAAAGTGCGTGTCAAGGTGTGATTCATTTAGAGGAGGGGCCAAAATTGATGATGTCCGAAGCCTCACAACTGTCATTCCAGGTGACAACTTTGAGAAGTGTTTCAGAAAGCGCAGGAACTTCAACAGCCATTTAAACAGCCTCACTACTCAGTCAAGATGTGGGCGTTTGTAGGAGAGCTGCTGTCAGTTGGATAGAGTTTGGAGCTAAGAATAGATTGGTTGTTTTTCCAACCAATCTAGTTGGTTAAAATTATTTTAGTTAGATTAAACAATTTAAGATGTTGACTCTCACTCCTGGTTAAATACTTTCTTTGTACATGTGCTTTGTGGACTTGGAGAAGGCGTTCGACCGTGTCCCTCGGGGAGCCCTGTGGGGGGTTCTCCGGGAGTACGGGGTGCCGGGCCCTTTGATACGGGCTGTCAGGTCCCTGTATGACCGGTGTCAGAGTCTGATCCGCATTGCCGGCAGTAAGTTGGGCTCGTTTCCGGTGAGAGTTGGACCCCTCCAGGGCTGCCCTTTGTCCCCGATTCTGTTCATTACCTTCATGGACAGAATTTCTAG
>NW_015151870.1:75717-82348 GCF_000732505.1 Cyprinodon variegatus
AGATGATGTGGTCCTATTGGCTTCATCAGGTTGTGATCTGCAGCTCTCGCTGGATCGGTTTGCAGAGTGTGAAGCGGCCGGGATGGAAATCAGTGCCTCCAAATCCGAGGCCATGGTCTTGAGCCGGAAAAGGGTAGAGTGCCTTCTCCGGGTCAGGGGGGGTGTCCTGCCCCAAGTGGAGGAGTTTAAGTATCTCAGGATCTTGTTCACGAATGAGGAAAGAAAGGAGCGGGAGATCGACAGGCGGATTGGCGCAGCGTCTGCCGTGAAACGGGCGCTGTACCTGTACGTCGTGGTGAAGAGAGAGCTGAGTCAAAAAGCGAAGCTCTCGATTTACCCGTCGATCTACATTCCTACCCACATCTATGGTCAGGAACTCTGGGTCATGACCGAAAGAACGAGATTGCGGATGCAAGCGGCCGAAATGGGTTTCCTCCGAAGGGTGGCTGGGCTCTCCCTTAGAGATAGGGTGAGAAGCTTGGTCATCCGGGAGGGACTCGGATTAGAGCCGCTGCTCCTCCACATCGAGAGGAGCCAGTTGAGGTGGCTCGGACATCTGGTTAGGATGCCTCCTGGCCCCCGGGCACGTCCCACCGGGAGGAGGCCCCTGGGAAGACCCAGGACACGTTGGAGAGACTATGTTTCTCTGCTGGCCTGGGAACGCCTTGGGGTTCCTCCTGAGGGGCTAGAAGAAGTGTCTGGGGAGAGGGAAGTCTGGGCCTCCCTTCTTAGGCTGCTGCCCCCGCGACCCGACCCCGGATAAGCGGAGGAGGATGGATGGATGGATGGACTTTCTTTGGATTTTTTAAAGTGGTGATTATACTTCAATATTTTGTTTAATGTGACTGATTAGTATTTGTTTGCCCTAATAAAAATAGAAATTGGGTAAAAACACTGCCAAATTATTTTGGCTAAATATTGGTTGAATTAATAACTTCCAACCCAATTAAAACCAAAACCTTGGAAAAAACTATAATGTTTGAAGAGAAATGATTAACTCCTTTCATTTTGCTCATCATTTCCCAATTTGCACAAACACTTTGACTATTTGCTTGAGGTTATTTCACCAAAATGGCAGAAAAACTGTGTTCCTAAAATGATTTTTCTCTTCTGACACAATAACACACACATAAAAAAACTTTTAAAAAGATTTTATTATACCACCAATCATTGACAATTTCAAAAGGAACCTAAATGGGCGAAAAAAAAACAAGAAAATCAATTGCAAAAAAAATCAGATTGTTACTAACCGTACTTCCGCACTCAACCAGTAGGTGGTGACATGTTCACATGAAGTCTCATAACCTGTGGGGATCGTTAAAGCAATTTGGCCAAACGGTTCAATGCCTCATGAGGCTTCATCTCACCATCTCTAGTGAAGAGGGTGATTTGATCGCAGAGTTTTTGTGATCTGTTAAGATCACATTAATTATATATAGCCATATAGGCTATACTCATACTTACACTTGGAGCTAGGGGAAAGTAGACTAGTACAAAGAGGCAGCAGAAAGTAAACAAGAAATACATACAAACCCAAATAGAACTAGAAAACAACTAGAATGACACTAAATTAAAATAAAAAAATGACCTAGAATGACTTAAATCAAAGTTTAACCGAAAACTCAATTAGAAACTTAAACAGAACCAAAAAGCCCACAAAGGGCAGAAGATGACAAAAAGAAAATCTACAACGATAGTTTTATTTCTACACGAACGATAGAATTAGAAAACTAAACATATGAAAAGATGTAAAAATGTAAATGTTGGTAGGATGAAGTATGTTTATCAACAGATAAGCAGTAGAATTATTTATTATTATCCATCTTGAGTTCATGTCTTTTGTGTTTTCTGTCTTTCTCCCTTGTCCTGTCTGTTGATTTAACTGTATGAAATAAACTAAACCAAAATGTGAGTTTTCCATCATATTGTGATGAAGTTTTGGCAGCACTGCAGTTTTCCACATTTAAACTTTGTGGCACAATGAAAACATTTTTTTTTCTCTGTCTCTGATTCTTCGTGTTCCAGTGAAAAACAGATCTTTGATCAAGTTGCATGATGTTCATTTTAGGGACTGGCTGTTTTAACTGGAAGCATCCTCCCTTTGTGTGCTGGACCCATCAGGTTTGGTAGACATGGTGATAAAACATTCATTCAAGCCTCCCTTGGGTTTGTAGAACAATGTGTCTAACCATAAAATAATGTCATGAGCAAAGAGGCTCATGGCACCATGTGACTCATTAGAATGAAGCAACTGAGAGTTAAATCAGAGCCACGCAGTCAGGCCACCGTACAGCAGAGCTTCTGTTTTTCTTTAAGGTTTCTGACACCTGGCTCCACCTTCTTCTCTGACCAACGCCCTCCCTGGTTTCTTTTTGATGGGCATCTTTCTGAAACCTGGTTAACCTTCTTCCCCTCTTCACTATGGTCTTCAATTTTGACCAGTTCCGCCTTTAGGGTTCCCTCACACTCCTGAAGCTGCCCGCTATCATCCTGAGCTGTGTGGAAACCCATGAAGATGGCTGTGATTGGCTCAGAGCTCTCTGCGGAGTGGAGGATGGTGTAAGGCTGGTCTTCGGCGCACAGAGGGGAGGGCAGCCTGCTGCAGTGGGCGGGGTCACTGTACAGAGCAGTCCAACGGTTGCAGCCGCTCTCTGGTCGGATGCTTGATGTGTAGTAGCAGTAAAACTTGCTTTTGTCAACAGAAGGAAGAAATCCCGCTGTGTTGTGGCACAACTCTGTCCGACAGACTGTCCCATCGCGTCTGCTTCTGTGGGGAATAGCAGGTCCATCTTTGAAGATGCAGCCGCAGCTTCTCATCTCACACAGTCTGCTGTGGGAGTCTCTCTGGTCGTCATCATGTGGACAAAGCCCCCAATAGGCTGTTGAGCTGGGACTGTAGCTGTGCTCATCATGGGGTCTCTTCTGCCAGGTTTGCCTGAAGTTAACATTTTTCCCATCTGTCGTTCCTTGGTGGATGTAGTTACCATGATGTCCTCCCTTGGTTTTCTTTCCATCTTGATGATGACATCGACTAAAGCCTGAAAGGTAGTTTTGCTTTTCTGGTTGGCTTCTGGCTGACAGCTCGGTAAAACACCTCTTGACTCCCGAGTCCTAAGAAATATGACAAAGAACAAAGAGCTTCACCACAGGAACCTTTTCCTGGAGTCTGTTTGATATTATCTCTGTCTGCCTGTAAACCTGAACAGATTGCAGATGACTGACATCTATTTGCAGTGGGAGCAGCAGTTTTTCACTCAGCCCTGTTTGGGTCCTGTAGTGGAAACATGCCTTCAGAAGAGACTAAAGGAGAAAACAAGTTTCCCACTAGAACAGCAACCTGTTGCTGTTCTAGTGGTTCTAGTGGGAAACTCCTCGGCTGAAACAAAAAACTTCTCATGCTTACAGTAAAGACATTTCTGTAGTTTGCAGATATTTATGGTAGAAAAACCTCAGAATATGTGAAACTAAAGCCTGTCTCCAGGGCATGATTGTGTGCTGATTAAGATCCACTGGTTCTTCATGTTTCACACCATCAGGAAGTCTTATTGCTACATCTGTACTTCACATAGCAAATCAGTTGGGGACATAGATGCTTCTTTGCTTTAAGCTACATTAGAGTGATCATATTGTGGTTTGGTTTTATGTTTTTTGGCAGCAAATCATTTGATAATATAGTATTTTCCTCAAGGATGTGTTTGCATGGAAACATCAAACCTGCCAACGTGCTGAAGGGGATGCATGTCACACTGATGGAGTTAGCAAAAACATGCAAACTATCTCCAGCAGGTGGCTTTGACCAATTTATTTTAGTTTGTCATTAATCTGTCAGTTTTATTCACTTTAACAAGTGATGTGCTGCAGAACCGAACAGAAAGTGCATAAAACTGGTCCAAAGGTCATTAAGGTTTTTTTTTTTTTGGAAAGAGGTGTAAGTAAGTAGGTATTATTTCAATATCAATGTCACATTTATTTATATAACACATTAAAAACAGGTATAAAACTGCACCAAAGTGCTTTACAGGAAAGACAACAACGCCAATTAACAAAACAGAATGTGAAAAACTGCCTCAATTAAAAGCCAAAGAATAATAATAAGTTTTAAGAAGCGATTTAAAATTATCCAGGCTGTGGGCGGATTTAATTTGAAGAGGCAAATTGTTCCACAGAATTGGAGCAACAACAGAGAAAGCCTGATTTCCTCTCCTCTTAAGTCGAGTCAGAGGAACCGTCAGTAATAGTTGATTATTTGAACGTAGACTTCTCCACACAGACTGGAATTTTAAAAGGTCTCTAAGATAAGGAGGAGCTAATCCATTTAAGACCTTATAAGTTAATAAAAGAATCTTAAAATCTATTCGGTAAAAGACAGGCAGCCAATGTAAAGAGGCCATTAGGCCTTATATGGTCATGCTTCCTGGTTCCTGTAAGAAGCCGAGCCGCTGCGTTCTGGATCAATTGAAGTCGCTGCATCTGTGATTTATTCATGCCTCTATATAATGAATTGCAATAATCCAACCGGGATGTAATGAAAGCATGGATAAGTCCTTCAAAGTCCTTAAAACAAAAATAAGATTTAAGTTTTGCTAAAATCCGCAGGTGATAAAAACGTGATCTAACAACAGAGCTAACTTGATTATCTAGGTATGACAGCTTTGCAAACCAACAGTATGTGTCAGTATAGAAGAATCAGAAGCAATTTACCAGAACAGGCTGCTGACTAACAGACTGGACCCTATGGGTTAGGACCAGTACCTGCAGAGGACACCTGCTGTCTTCGTCACAGACCTGGAGCCCAGACTGGAGGCAACGTTCCTCAGCAGAAACATTTCCTCTAGAACCAGTTAACATGTTTTCAGTCACATTGATTTCCACGCCGAACAGAGCTGAAAAAAAAGGAGGTAGAGACATAGTTCAGTTAACCTGGGTTTATTTCACTCAGTTTAACATTCAGTCCAGTTTAGGGCTGCTCAGTGAAGCAGTGGGTAGCACTGCTGCATTGCGGCAAGAAGACTCTGGGTTCGATTCCCGGCCTGGGGTCTTTCTGCATGAAGTTCACATGTTCTCCCTGAGCAAGCGTGGATTCTCTCTGGGTACTCCGGCTTCCTCCCACAGTCCAAAAACATGGCTGTTAAGTTAACTGGCTCCTCTAAATTCTCCTTAGGTGTGAGTGGTTGTCTCTGTGTTGTGCTGTGATGGACTGGAGACCTGTCCAGGGTGGACCCCGCCTCTCACACGAAGACAGCTGGAGATAGACACCAGCACGCCTCACCACCCCAGCAGGAATATAGCATTATGGATTGATGGATGGATTTGTTATTTTGCTAAATGCTCCGTCTGGGCAGGAGGTGAGAAGGAAGGTCCTGAACTTCAATCTAACATCAACAAAGCAGAAGCCTGATATAGGAACCATTGTAACCTAGGCAGGTATGGCAAGCCAAAAGGATCCAAATGGGTAAAATAATTTGATTGTCAGGTTGTGTGGAGGTTTGAAGAGCAACGAAATGCAGAGGCGGAAGCTGAGGCGGTTTCTAGCAGATTTAATAAGAAGTGGTGGCAATAGAAACATAAATCCAGAAATAACTAATTAAGGAAAACAGGAACGGGAAGAAAGGGAAACCAATGGGTTAAGGAGAGAATGAAGAGAATCCAGAAACCAATAACTGCAGAGGAGGAGTATAAATGCCAAACAGAACAATGAATGCAGTAATCAGCTGATAGGAAGCAGGTGATCTTAGCCTGGAATCACTCTGCTGGAAACAGCTTCATTTTGAAGGACAGGTCCGCTGTATCCTCCATAGTCTTGGGTATTCTATGATTCATTTGGAGTCCAACCGGCTGCTCAGTGATCAGAGGAAAAAGGGAAATAGCACCAAGAGTGGTGAATATTGGAAGTGCAGTTCAATCGAATACAACTCTGTAAATAGTTCCATCTGAAATGAATTAAAATAGTTGTTTTAATGGTTATGGAGTCAGATATGTGGCGGTAATGTTTGGTTTACTCCACTCATTTCTACCAACATTGGGACTTTGAAAATAGGGGTCAAAACATTTTAGAACTGTTTTACTCTAACATCAAAGATGCATTCAGAGCAGCCCCCCTCCCCCACTTTGGGTCATCAGATTCCTTTCTTTCATGCTAATTCCTGAATACAGGCCCCAGCCAAACAGGGCTAAACCAACAGTTAAGGAGGTCAGAGTTTGGTACGAAGGTGCCATGGAGAAACTCCAGGGCTGCTTTGAATGCTCTGACTGGAACATTTTCAAAGATGCAGCAACCGATGACAACAAGATAAATATAAATATAGACGAGTATGAGTACAGTCCTGGAGGAATAGGGAGGTTCAGAAATCGCTAAAAGCACAGAACTCAGCTTTCAAGTCTTGTGACAGAGAGGTTCTGAGGACATCAAGAGCCAACTTGAACTAAACAGCACTCTAGGAGTGAAAGCTGTTCCACACCAGGGGGAGAAGGCTCTCTGCCACAGGTAACCTTTGAGCATGAGGAAGATCTGTCAGTAACATGAACAAACTAAAATCAATCAGATAGATCAGATTTAAACCAGTCTAGAGCTGTTCCTTTAATTCCAACAAAATATTCAAGTCTTTCTAAAAGAATATTATGATCAACTGGA
>NW_015151870.1:84835-86090 GCF_000732505.1 Cyprinodon variegatus
AAACATGTCATCACTGGTCAGATCAGGGAGGGGACCAGAGAAAATTAGAGTCCCTTATAGTTTTGGCAAACTTTTGTTTTAAAATTATTATTATTATAGGGAAAATAAATACTATTAGCATTACTGTACATAAGAAGGTTGCATTTTCACCTGCAGTTCCTAGACAGAATATAAAAGACATTAATAAACTTAAGCGCACAAAAACTACTGTGACCTGTTCTATGTTTCAGTTGTATTACTGATTTAGATCCAGTAGAACTTGTATACAGGCTTGATGTTTTAGAAGCAAAAAAGTGAACTTGAAAAAAAAAAAATTATAATATTTGTTGCAATATCACTATTGAACTGGCCTAACCCCAGAAATATAAATGCATTATATCAATATGTTTTAGTAAACACAGAACCAGTCCGGCTCTCGGTCTACAGGGAACTGGCTTCTCTCGTCCTCAGATTATATGACCCCGACATCCCTGGTTTATAGCATTAACTGTAAGATAAACGTTTCTGGAAAAAAGAACACACACAGAACAACTACAATAGTAAAACATAATGGATTAAAATTAGTAATAAAAAGAAACGGTATACTTCAGGGAGAAGAGAAGAAAAAAAGCAGGGTGTGTGGCGGGGTTTACAATTCTACATCGAAGCAACAAAATCAATAAAAGGTTGCCATTTAGAGTAGAAATTGTTCAAGTTTCCAGTTTTTGTATATATAATTTTGTCCACTTTCAGAAAGGACATGACCTCATTTATCCAGTTTGTGTTAGATGGGGATATAGTTGATTTCCAGTTAAAGAGAAGGTGGCTTCTTGCGATCACAGAGGTAAAAAACTATCACTTCCAAATCTCTTGCGGAGTATTGACTATATTGCTCTGGGAGACCAAAGATACCAGTGTGAGCTGAAGTATCAATAGTTCTTCAAAGTACATCAGACATGGTGTGAAGATAAATTTGCCAGAAATTTGTTAGGTCTGAGCAGATAAAAAACATGTGTGCACATGTGTCTAGTCTTTGAATAATGACATCTGAAATTCACTTTGAACCCTATCAAAGTCAGGCGGGCACATATAGAAGTTTTATGAATGGTTGTCAGAGCTGCCTCCCACCAGTGCTCAAGTTTTGGCAAACTTACACACCGAAGCAACACTAATTTTAGTGACCTCAGATAGGCATAACCGGGTGTCATTACCACCAGCGTGAATAACAATCTTACTGTATTTAACCTTATCCTTAGCCAGTAGTTTCAGGTAGGAT
>NW_015151870.1:88553-90673 GCF_000732505.1 Cyprinodon variegatus
AGAGGAAGAAGGAAGAGTTGGAAAAGAGTCAAGGGAGGGAGAGAGAGAAGCCATAGTGATGCTAAGCTAGTGCTAGCCTAGGCTAGCTACTCCTTACTACCAGAAATAAAACCGTGTGAAACTGACAAGTGCTCAGTAGAAAAGTGCAGCAGAAGGCGCCACGTTTTAAAGTAGTTCTGGCCAGTTAGAGTTACTTAGATACAGAGATATCAGAAAAAATAACTTCCTTCAGATGGAGATAGACTGAGCAACACTGCTCAGTAGTCCAAACAGGAAGTGAACGCGATACATCTCACCAACAGCAGCAGTAGCTCCCTCTAGTGGCAGCAAGTAGTTCTTACTGTTTGCTGGAGTGTTCAGGTTGTTGGCTGATGGGCTGGGAAAGCCTGAGAGATGACTGCCGGTCGGTTCGGGTAATACTATGGGACAGAAAACAGCTGTGAGAATCTGTTCATCTGTACAACATCTGAAGGGTGAAAGAACTAGTCAGGACTTACCAGTCCAGCTGTATCGGGCCTCCTGAAAGACAACCGGATCAGTAACAGAAGGTGACTGAAGCAGTGGCTAGAGGGGGTATCTGTTAAGAAAGGCGGCCCACCTGGATGAGTTCCTCTGGACTTTTCTCCATAGCCTTCAGTCGGGTGAGGATGAGGCTTTCATTGGTGGAAACCATCGCCTCCTGCCTCTCCAGGAAGTCCACCTCCTTTTCCATCCTGACAGCATGTAAAGGTCATGAGAACACAGTGTGGGTCCAGCTGTGACCAGGCTGCGTGTGAGCTGTACCTGTGGATGTTGAGGAACAGAGCTCGGCTCTGCTGCAGATCAGACTGCTGGTGGACGGCTGAGTCCTGCATCAGCCACTGCTCTCTGAGCGCCCTCTTCTGTTCAAACCACACAACACAGGCTTCAGGGAAGGAAGGAGAATTCATACTCCTCCATCCACTGGACAACTGCTTTTATTCAGATGATTACTGAATGAGACCTTTAGGTGTTGAAGTTGAAGTTTTTCTTCTTCCAGTTTTAGTTTCTTTTGACGTATGTCCTCTTGGATGTGATGTTTCACCTGCAGCACCAGACAAGCAGAGGAAGGAGAATTTGTGTAGGACACTAATGCCAAGGGAGAGTCCACACAGAAGAACACCAGATCAGACTGGTTGTTGTTAACGGCAGAACTGGGTAGACTCAGGTCACTTGTATGTCACAGGGTGTGTTCAATTTCAGCAGATTTGTCATCTAAGGACCCGGTCTACCTGGACTGGGTCCTTGGAAGGCTGGAAGAGTTTAGTAATGGATTCAAACAGGTTCAGCCTTTTACAGCTTTCACCGCTAGTCGATGTTAAACTTCTCTAACTATTTTAATTAATTTCAGAGTGAACTATTCACATACTTGGATTTTATTAAACTGAACTTTTAACATTCACCACTGTTCGGTGCCATATCCCTTTTTCCTCTGAGCACAGAGCAGCTGGTTTGCTTGGACTTGCATTGAATCATGGGATACCCAAAGCTACATAGGATACCTGTCCTCCAAAAGGGCTAAAAGAAGGCTGCATTTGTCGACCGAATAACGAGGAGTCTTTAAATCCAAACAGGCCTTGATGCCACGCTATGACGTAATTGGCCAAAAGATCTGGCCTTTAGAGGACGTAGCCGCTGGATTCAAACTCAGCAACAGCGTTGCTAGTGTTAACCGGATGACCACTAGAGATAGCCTGGAGCCTGGAGCCTGGAGCCCCTCACCTTGGACAAGTCAGCCCAGTGTACCAGGGCACTGGTCCAGTTGACCCTCTGAAGCTCCTGTTCACCACCATATGACCTTTAGACGGAGTAAACTTAGAGTAAAATTAAGGTAAACGTAGAGTAGACGTAGAGTAAACAGAGTAGATGTAGAATAGACGTAGAGGAAACGCAGAGTAAACATAGGGTAGATGTAGAGTAAATGTCCTCCGGATCTCCGTACTCTGGACTCCTTCCCTCTTTTCAAATCCAGACTCAAAACTTTCCTGTTCAGACAGTCCTATCCCATCTAGTTCCTACGCATCACTTCAATATTGTTCTCTTCCTTTTCTTCCTTTGGTTTTATTTTATTTTACTTCCTGCTGTTTTGTTTTCTGTGGCAT
>NW_015151870.1:91992-95034 GCF_000732505.1 Cyprinodon variegatus
CTGCTGTTTTGTTTTCTGTGGCATCTTATGCTTGTACTTTTTAGCTCCCTGTTTTTAATGTTTTTATCTGCCTGTACAGTGTCCTTGGGTGTTGTGATAAGGCGCTTTCGAATAAAATTTATTATTATTATTATTATTATTATGTAGAGTAGACGTAAAGTAGACCTAGCGTAAACTTAGAGTAAATGTAGACGTAGAGTAGACATAGAGTAAATGTAGAGTAGACATAGATTAAAAATGGAGTAAACGTAGAGTAGACGGACTTCCGGTTATGGCGTCTTACTGAGGAACAGCTGAGCTCTGAGCTCGAAACAATATCCCCAGTATTTAGATATCTGGACCACCGCTAACATATATTTCATATGAGCAAACTCCCTGGGATAAGCCAGAGACTCAATCCAACCCGCTGGATGCCTACTAAAAAACAATCTAAAAGTGAAAGCAAGCAGAAAAGAAGGGTCCGAAGGCGACGCTAGAAGTGAAGTGGAATCCAAGCTCATGGAGGAGGCTAGCGCTAGCCCCCAGACTTCTGAAACTAACCTCCTGGAAGCAATCCAAGTCTTGAAAAAACACTTTACCTTGCAGCTACGGGAGATTATGACCTCATTAAAGACACAATTGGAGGGTTACTCGAGAGACTTACCTCTGCAGAATCCTGCATTAGTGAACTGGAGGACAGCTTCGCGTCAATAACAAGTAAAGAAACATCCTCTCAAAGAAAATTAAAGGAGCTCTCTCTGAAGGTAAATGAGATTGAAAATAATTCCTGAAGATCCAATCCAAGACTTGTGGGTCTACCTGAGAAAACAGAGCAAGGGGACATTGCGGCTTTTGTACAGACCTGACTGATGGAGATCCTGGGGCGAGAAGTATTTCCATCCCCCCCATCATCGAACGCGCTTACAGGCTGCAGGGCCAGAGTGCTCCAGGCGTCCCGCCATGTGTCATCATCATGACATTTCTAAACTATCAAGATAAGATGGCTGCAGCTCGTCTGAACGGAAAGGTGATGTACTGTCATGTGATGTTCTTCCCTGACCTATCCGCTGAGGGGGTGAAGCAACGGAAACAATACGACCAGGTGAAATCTGAATATAAACTTTGGTCTGATATTCCCAGCAAAGATGAGTATTTTTCACCACGGTAATCGATTCCTTTTCCACACAAGAGGTGGAGGAATTTATATGGAAAACAAAACAACAAACTGACGGGTGACCACACTTACACTCTGGATGGTGTCAGCAAAGTTTAATAAGGATCAATATTCCATTTGATCTTTGTTGCTGGACATTACACATTTTCACCTAGATCTCCCTCATAGCGGTGGGACATAATTTCTAGATACTATGGTTGGAGTTTGCAGTTTAAGGTGGTGGTGTGAATTCTTTGTTTTCTAGGATCAGTAACATAGCCAAGTCACAGAATAGAGGGGAATCTGAGATTCAAATTTGTGGGAAATCTCAGGAAAGTTTCTTGTCTTTATAAATGTTCAGTGTTCTCAAGGTGCGAACACTGAACACTAACCCTAACCCTTCAAGTTGTAATTTGCAAGTTCCTACAGCGGAGACAAAAAGCAGAAAGTAAGGATATATGGACATTAAGTAAATGAGTGCTGAGTCCGCTGTTGATGTGATCTCCAGGAACGTGAGAGGCCTGAGGAAATTGATTAAACTCAAAAGAGTTTTGAATAGACTCAAACAATACCATTCTAAAGTGGTTTTTATCTGAGAAACGCACTTGCTTAAAAACAAAATTGTACAACTAAGAAGAAGATGGCCAGGCCAGGTTTTTTCAAGCTCCTTTTCTCCACATGCTGGGGAGGGGGGGGATATCTTTTTCATAAACCTTTACCTATTTGTATAAAAAAAGACTATCATAAATAATCCAAACCTCTGTGATGAACCAAAACTTAATTTTGGTTAACCTGTCCTAATATAGATGATCCTGAGTTCTACAATAATTTGTTTCTCTCCATTACAGCCCTTCACAGTGAGGTGATCCTTGGTGGAGACTAACTGTACTTTAGATCCTAGTCTCAACCTATCATCAGGTTTAGATTTATCCCAGCCTAAAGGTAGACGGGTTATACAACATTTTATGTCAGAATTAAACTTAAAGGGTAACACCTTTTTTCCCCATTGGTTCTTGATTTTCCGTTATTCCATCATGTTCTACTCTCCCATATGAGTTTAGTGTCAACACCAACCTTTCAGCAGATATCCTTCATTTTTTAACATTAAATCCAAATAAGTGTCTTTATTAGGTAAAATGTTTCCTTCATGGAAACATTAATGGAACGGATCTTCTCATGTAAGCTACACAAAAAAGACAAAATTATCGTCTTTGGGTCATTTGGAGATGATGCTTCATCAGCATCATCATCATCACAGACTTTATGACTAAAATGCATCAACAGACAGGTTTGGTGTTTTCATCCTACAGAGGCCAAATGCAGCATCTCATGTCTCCTGTACTTCCATACGTCTGGATGCTCGATGGCACGTGATGCAGCCAAAGCTGTTCTGGGGCACGCTGACAGAAGGGAAGAACACAGGAGCTCTGGAACAAACTGCTCCATGAAGCTGGAGCAGAAAAGCTAAACATTCTCCTTCCTTCTGTTCCGACCTCACCTCCCTTTACCCACTCCTCAGGTGGGGGGGGCCTTATTCTTTAAATAAAGAAGATGATACATGAGGTGCCACCATTTTTAGAATCACCTCTTGAAACAATACGTACCAACAGCAGAGACGGCTCAAAAACGGCCCTTTTATTTTGACGGGGCTGAGTTTCACCATCTGGTATAGAGCTGTCATTGAATGTATCTGAACTCTCTGGCTAATAGTGTGTCTTTAAGGGCCCAGTATTAGATGGGGGGCCAGTTGGCCCCTGGCCCCTCCTCTGCCTCATATTAATGCATTTGAACCAGCAACAGTTTTAATACATTTTTCACAATAATCCTAATTTGTTAGACGGTTCATGAACTGATTTAAAACTCTGGATGGTTTCTGTCAGAGGAGGCGACCCTCTGATGGCAGCTCAGGG
>NW_015151870.1:97391-98944 GCF_000732505.1 Cyprinodon variegatus
GGGGGGGGGTCCTGATTCAGTCAGTCAGTCCACCAGTACAAACCAGTACAGCCAGCAGGAAAACAGCTTCACCTACAGCAGAGAATGAACACAGAGGGACGTCGTCAGTCCATCCAGTGAGAAGTGGACCTAATCTGCTTTTAGCCGCTAATCTGTGTTAGCCATCTGCTGGTAGAGCAGATCGAACAGCAGCAGAGCTGCAGGTCAGATCCAGGTCCACTCAGATATGTTTCTGCAGCTAAACAGGAAACCTGACCTGTTTTAGTAAAGACCTCAAAGCAAACAGAAGACAAGGACTTGGTGGTTGACAGGTCTGCCTACCTGGAGCCAACGGTTGGAGTCCAGCAGGGAGCCTTAGGTCCCGGCTGCAGGTGATGCTGGGCTGTAATCCAGGTGACAGACAGCCTCTCATTGGCCAATAGAACACCATGTGATCACAGACCTGATCCCAATCCAGCTTCCTGGATTTGAATGTTTTCATTTTAACTCCAAACTTTTTAACCATCAAACTTCATTTGATCAGATATGAATGAATTTAATCCCTTTGTTGGATTTGGAAGAAAAAGTACAAGAGTTTGAACTGAATGCTGCTGGAAACACAGATTATTCCAAAGATTATTCATTAACTTAATTAACACCATTAACACCCAACATTCGATCATCAGTAAAAAAATCTTGGTATAATACTTGATGTCAGGTTGAAATTTGATCGCCAGGTTAGTTCGGTTGTAAAAAACAACTTTTACAAGGTAAGATTTTTTTTTTAACTGAAAGGGAAGCTGCCACAAAAAGATCTGGAGACTTTAATCCTGCTTTTATTAATACTAGATTGGATTACTTAACTCTTTCTATGCTGGCTTGGACCGCTCACTTTCACACCGTCTGCAGTTGGTAGAGAATGCAGCTGCCCGTCTCCTTACTGGCACAGGTAAACGTGACCAGAGATCACCTGTTCTAGCCTCACTGCACTGGTTACCGCTTGTTTTTAGTATAGATTTAAACATTTTATTGTTTGTTTTTAAAGCTCTTAATGGTCTAACCCCCCAGAATTTGACTGAGCTTCTCCAAATCCATCCAGAACACTGAGATCCTCTAATCAGCTGCTAGTGGCGATGCCTAAAACCAGACTTAAAACCAGACTTAAAACCAGACCTAAAACCAAAGGTGATCGAGTCTTTATGGCAGATTAGATCAGCAGCTCCTCTGAGGTTTTTAAATCCTCTTTAAAATCACATTTCTTCTCCCTGGCTTTTAATCATGTCTAAGTGGACATTCGGCAAAATTGTATTTTAAATTTTTATTTTATTCTAAAATGTATTTTAATTGAAACATTTATCCTATTTTATTTTATGCGTTTATGTATTTTAGCCTTTAGTTTTTATCTTTTGTTCCTGAACTGTGATTCCTGTGCAGCTCTTTGGTCAGCCCTGGTTGTTTTAAATGTGATTTATAAATAAAGTTTGATTTGAGATAATCTGTGGTTATTGGAAGAATAATCCAGTTTATTAACCCATTACATAAATTACAGGAATGTCTGAAGACAGAAAAACCTG
>NW_015151870.1:100986-102081 GCF_000732505.1 Cyprinodon variegatus
AGTTTTTCCTCTCCACTGTCGCTACAAGCATGCTTAGTGTGAGGGATTGCTGAAGAGTCAATGAGTCGATGCAATCAGCTGGTTTTCCTGGTGTGTTTGAATTGGCACTATACAAATAAATTAAAATTTAGATAAACTTAATTTTAATGGCGAACGCTGAAGAAACCATGTGACATCACCATAACCTCAAAGGGCAGAATAAATGATAATATATTCATTAAATAATATCTAATATCTTCAGCTCTGATGAAGAAAACAGCAAAGGAGAAAAGAGCGAGCAGCGCCGCAGGATCAGAGGGAGAAATAATCACCATGGAAACATTGAGGGAAAACTTAGAGCCAACAAAGGAAGGAACATCTGGACTCCATAAACCAGAACACCAACAGATCGCAGACCAGGAGGGTTCCAGGACACCTGGCAGTCCTCCCACCACAGCCTGGACCCGGCTGTCTTGTCCAGGTCCAGGTCCGGTTCTGCTCAGCTCTGGGTCACTGCAGTGCGGGTCTGAAGGTCAACTCAGAGTAGTTAACAGCATGAAGGCAGCCGCCAGGATCAGCACCTGCTAGTAAAGCCTGGTTCCTCCAGAGGAACATCTGCTGGCTACTGCAGACCTGAAGGTGGAAGCATCCAGACTCAGCTTCACCCTGAAATATCTTCCAGAGGGAGGAGGAAGCTCAGCGCTGATTGGTTGCTGCTCATGTGAGGTCATTCAGTGAGATGATGATGCTGCGTTCCTCGTGGGAATCATTGCGGCTCATCAGAGTCATTAGCATCCCGGCTCTGCAGCCTCGGCCACCGGTGCAGAGCTTAGTCTGCAGTGGCAGCAAAGCCACTGGCCGTCATCAGGGAGCTGGACTCCATCCTTCTGGCATTTAATTCCTCTAAAATAATCACAATACTTCTGAAATAGTTTCAAAACATCAACATATTTATTTTTATTCTCTATCACTTTTAAACAGATTTTAAATTTACAACAAAACCCCAAAAAAGGAGAGGTCTATATGATCTAGATCTATGAATAAGAAACAGTGAAGTAAAACGTCCATTAAACTGAAGCCTCCATCAGCAGGTGGGTTTAAAGGAGGAGCCGGTTC
>NW_015151870.1:102440-105760 GCF_000732505.1 Cyprinodon variegatus
ACCAGGACCAGCAGGACCGACTGCGATTCCAGGACCAGCTGCAGGTCCAGAACCAACAGGACCAGGACCAGCAGGACCGACTGCGATTCCAGGACCAGCAGGACCGGGTCCAATGTTCAGTCATGTCACTCCTCCTCCAGCATGTCTGTCAGGGACGGTTTGGTCTTAGAGGAACGTTAACCCTCAGCCGTTCACGTGAACAGATCCAGATCCAGGTCACCATGGAAACCCTCAGCCGTTCACGTGAACAGATCCAGATCCAGGTCACCATGGAAACCCTCAGCCGTTCACGTGAACAGATCCAGACAGTCATCCAGATCCAGGTCACCATGGAAACCCTCAGCCTCACGCTGCCGGCTCCTCGGGTTCTGTTCGCTCGCTCCCCGTCCTGCCGTCCTCCCGCTTCGGGGTTCACTGGGAGCGTCTGGAACGGCGAGTCTCTCTGCTGACAGGGCTGACTGGAGGTTCTGGTAGAACCTGGAGAGGACGCATCAACAGACTCGGACCTGGACTCGGATTAGATGCTACGCGTTCTTTGGCTAGCGGGCTGACCTCTGTATCCGTCTCAGGTTCTCCTCCATCTTCTGATTGGCCGTCTGCGTCAGGAAGCGGACGTAGTCGTCGTCCACCAGGAGTCTGCCTTCATGGCTCAGAGGAACCTCCAGGCCGTGGGTGCTGCGGACCGCCTGCAGGGGGCGCAGCAGAGCAGAGAGCCAGGAATTACAGGAGAAACGTTTCCTTCAAATGTTTGCAATAGAAAGGTGAACATCCGCCCTGACCCCTCCTTAGAGAACCACACGCATCAAGGGGCATTCAAAGACAAAAGGAAAAATTGGAATAAAAATTTTTGAGTTTAAAGTAGCAAATTTCCAAGAACATAATTCATTATTATCATTCATTTGTACTTTCAATGAGGCGGCCATCTTTCTGTCTCCTTCCATCGCTAAAGCCCCCCCCCCATTAATGAGGTCAGGAGCTTCATTTAGCACTTTAACGTGTTTTATAAACTTGCATTGCTCTACAAATGAGCATCTTTACATCTTGCAAAATTTAAACTTTTTCTCCTACATTCGTTTTATTTTCATATTTATGCGCCTTTTTCCTCATAAATTAGTAATCTGGTTAAAATGAGGGTGTCCTGTCAGACCGACATACCCCGTCAGGTCAGCATACCATAGTCTATAGACCTGCTCATCCGTCTATATGAGCCCCTTTGATCCCTTTAGTTTTGTACGAAAAATAGACTTTAAACTTCCTCCAACGGTAACGCGATTCCGTTAGTCAAGTTCAGACTAACTATTTAAGGTTAGATCTGCATACGCTTCAAAACATCAAAAACTAAGTCATGAATTTGTTTTTTTTCTACAAAACTAAAGGAATAAACGGGTACTGACTAAGTGTATGCCGGTCTGACGGGGTACCTGCAAGGTACGCCGATCTGACAGAACACTGGTTTAAACAAAAAAAATGTAAATTCCATTTTTTCCATCTTTGAAAAATGGAAGAGCAAGTAGGAATCAACTGTCTGAACGATCAGTTAACTATAAAGTCCACTATGTAGTGATGGAAGGGTCAGAGGTCACGGGTCAGAGGTCAGGACACAGAACCAATCCTGCTGTAATCATGAAAACAGCCAGAAATAAACAGACGATTAATTAACGTCTCCTCTTTGATTTTTTTGCTATTTGATTATTTAAACTAGAAGGTTAAGGTCGTATTTAATTATTTCACTGATTTACTTGCTAACCCAGCAGGGCTCTGATTGGCTGAGGGAAATCTGCTAAGTTTACGCTGAGATCCATTTAGTCCTTCCTGCTGGCTTAGATCTGGAGGAAGTCTGGAGAAATAATCCTGGTTTTAGTTTAAACTGGGTCTAATCTGAAGCTTTATTGTTCCCTGCTTGGAGTCAAGATGGCGTCCCTCTGATGTCTCTGCTTACCGAGATGATCTTTCCCGTCCGGCCGACGGTGATCCCAGAGTTCCTGAAGCCTGAGTTGACGGCAGCCGAGTGCTGGAAGAGGAAAGACACGTCAAAAGACGCCGTGTGACTCGGATGGCTTCATGTTGAAGCACTCCTCACCACAAGCTGAGCGTCCTCCAGCCTCCGGCAGCGGACGTGGAGAACAAAGGGCTCAAACTTCAACACGGCGTCTCGGCTGGACCTGCTCAGAGCGCACATCTGGAAACAAACGCAGCTCAATGTCAGTCTGCATCCCAGCTCCTGCCCAGGAGGCCGAGACTGCTGCTCACCACGTCCTCAGAGGAGCACTTCTGGTGGGACACCAAGAGCCAGACACAGTCCTGCTTGTGGACGTCGCCGCTGCACGCCGCCTGCAGAGGAACAGCTGGAGATCAGTAGAGCTCCTCCTCTCTGCTGCTGTGGAGCCTAACATTAAAAACACTCTTCCCACATTCTCATTAATATTGAGTTAATTTGAGGCATAAATTCCCAACATTCCTCTCAGAAAGGCTCCAATGACTGTTTCACATCAGAAGGGACGTTTATTATGTCACAGATTCACTATTAAACCAACTTCTCTATAGGGGTGTAAATAGTCATTGTTTCGTATCGGTCCAACAGCCGACGATCCGATGCATCGACACGTCTGCAAGAGAATCGATTCATGTTTTTGTTTTTCTACGGTCGATTTTTAGCCGTTTGCTCCCGGGCGTCATTCTGACTCCCGTGCTGCGGTGGCGCTAAACTTATTTTGCCCTCCTTCCTCGCTGGTTATCCTCAGGTTTTAATAGACTAGGTGGACTACAACTTTTCTACTTCTGTTATTTGCTGTTGTTTCTCAAATAAAATGCGTAACGATGTTACAGCTTTCATTGATTTATTTCAAATTTGAAACATTGTCAAGCCTGTAAGGTAAAAATAAAATGAACCAGTTAATCAGATCGAATCGTATCGCGGTGTGTTCTTGAGTATCGAAAATAATCCAATCGTTGGGTCAGAAAATTTATACTGAATCGAATCGCCATGATGGATGTAATTAACAAACTAACTTCTCTATATTAGCAGGACCTGATTAACAAACTAACTTCTCTACATTTGCAGGATGTGATTAACAAACTAACTTCTCTACATTAGCAGGATGTGATTAACAAACTAACTTCTCTATATAAGCAGGATGTGATTTACACCCCTACTTCTCTATATTAGTTAATCACTTCCTGCTAATTTCTCTACATTAGAAGAATGTGATTAACAAACTAACTTCTCTATATTAGCAGGACCTGATTAACAAACTAACTTCTCTATATTAGCAGGACCTGATTAACAAACTAACTTCTCTATATTAGCAGGACCTGATTAA
>NW_015151870.1:108168-109358 GCF_000732505.1 Cyprinodon variegatus
TGATCAGAGAACAGAGTTGTACTTATAGCGTCCAGCAGGTGTCGTCGTTTCTCATGTGTCGGACTGGGCCCAGTTCAGCCCAGTTGGGTCGAACTGGTTCTTTAGTTCGTGGATGTTTGAAAGGAGCGTGAGGTAAATGAGCGCGTGCCTGACCCCATCAATGACGATGATCCTTCCGGAACAGGAGCTGGTGGTGAAGAACTGCTCGCAGCCGTTGAGCAGAGAAACCACCGACCGGATGTCCTCATCCACGCTGCCTTTACGGCTCAGGTCCAGTCGGTCCTGGTTCTGGCTCTTGGACCGGCTGAAGGCTGCCTCCATTACTGCTGCTTCTTCTTCATGGGTTCTGGAGCGCGATAGTCGGTGTTTAGATGCACTGCCGCCACCTAGTTGTTTAGTCCTAATAACTAACGCTCCTCCTCCTCCTCCTCCTCCTCCTCCTCATCCTCATCATCATCATCATCATCATCATCATCATCATCATCATCATCATCATCATCATCATCATCATCATATTGGAACGGAGGCACCCACTCTGGAGCCTTATTCTTCCCATAAGAAAAAAACCCTCCAGAGTTTAGCTGGTTTAGCTGTAAAGCAGTAAAATCATTTCTACTTTTTTCTAAATGTTACATCAGCAACAAACTGACAGCTGATGTTGCTCCTAAGCACTACCAGTAGATGGCGCTATGCAGCTGTGACTTGCTGGCAATTCCCCAATAAAGAGAAGAAGAAGCAGGAGGAGGAGGAAGCGGAAGAAGAAGAAGAAGCAAAGGAGGACTGGGATTTTCTGCCTTTTATCAATGATGGCTGAGCGGCTCCTTTGATCCCTAACCTCTGAGTGACGCAGGTGAGGATGACGATGATGAAGGTTTCTGTTTGATGCAGATGGAGCCGATCCGCTCCTCCCAGCTGGCTCTAACTAGTACTCTGTTGCTAACTAGTACTCTCCAAGCTAACTAGCGCTCTGCTGCTAACTAGTACTCTTAGTTAATATTAAATCAAGGTTAACTTGAATCTATCTATCTATCTATCTATCTATCTATCTATCTATCTATGAAACATTATTTTTCACCCTATCTGTTTATTTTAGGTCTTTATTTCTGTGGTGAATCTCTGACTGAAGCTTCTTTCAGGGTGAGCTGAATGTCTGATCTGATCTGGTTCTGACCCGGTTCTACTTTGCTCCA
>NW_015151870.1:110858-112090 GCF_000732505.1 Cyprinodon variegatus
GTCTGTCTCGCTGTCTGTCTCGCTGTCTGTCCCTCTGTCCATCTGTCTCCTGCTGACCTGTCAGTCAGGGATCTGAACCAGCAAACACCAGGAGGATTCTTTCAGGTTTTTTTCAGCGTTTAGCTCAAAGGTTCCAGGTCAGCTTTGATCTTGGTTCCGTGTATAAAGGAACCAGAACCGTGGAGCCATCCGGTTCTGTCCTAGAACGTTGGACGCTGTCCAGGGTGTTTCCTTCAGACTTTGACTAGGCCGCTCCTGATGCTTCGAGTCCGAGTCATACTCTGTTCATCTCGGTGTTCTGCAGAATCAGAACCGGGTTTCTCCCTTAATGTGTTCTGTTAGGAAGTTCTGGCTGACCCGGCCCGTTCTGGTCCCGCCCTGCTTTGAACGGACCCGGCCCGTTCTGGTCCCGCCCTGCTTTGAACGGACCCGACCCGTTCTTCTTCTGTGATCTCTTTATTCGACGATTAGCTCCAAAGGTTTGGGGCTTCTTAAAGGGTAACTCACCCCTAAACTGTCTCTGCTGACCTTTAATTGGGTCTATTGCGGCTGTTTCAGTGCTTCTTTCTACATTTTCATGTCAGTTTTTTCAGTTATGTGGATGTGGTCTTTAGGCGGGCTCAGTGCTGCCCTCTAAAGGCTGAACAACAGCTATTGCAGAAAAGTCAGAAGCCCAGGCTGTATATCGCTAACGGCGTAGCTCTGAATGACGCCACTATTGTCCTGAGGAAAGATATTTATTAATATCTGATGACTATTAGAGTCTGAGATGTTCTTCAGATGAAGGCTAGTTGATGGAGATTTTCTTCATTACAGACCTTTTTCCAGGAGATCCTGCTTGGATCTGCACTGCAGCATATTTCCTACTGAGGCCTCATGGCTGTTTGCTGATATCTGAATGTTTGAGCCTCAGAGAGATAAAAAGGGAGAGTTCTGACTCCAAACACACCTTAATGGCTGCTGCTGTGTGCAACAGTCAACAAGAACAAGAGTTATCAGAATAACTGAGGCCTGTGATCAGAGACGATCATATCATCTGCTTCAGATATCGAACAGTTTATGACATAATGGAACTGAACGATTCAGATTAGCTAGAATGAATAGAAGGGGTAGAATGGAGCCGCCTGTGACCCGGCTGCCTGTCACAGCTCCAGTCCGCCGCACGGATGACATCATACTCACTCCGCGGATGTCTGGGGGACAGTGATTGGCCTCCATGTTCTGAATGCTGG
>NW_015151870.1:113354-114097 GCF_000732505.1 Cyprinodon variegatus
AAATGACACTAAACTCAGATGGGAGAGTAGAACATGATGGAATAACGGAAAATCAAGGACCTAATGGGAAAAAAAGGTGTTTCCCTTTAAATGAGCATCAGCATGAGGGTGAAGGAAGGGGGCGTGGCCTTCTAGCCACAGTTGGATGGTAACGGATCTCAGCATGAACCATTATAATAAGGGTTGCTATGGAAACAAAGTTTGTAACTCGCTCTGCTTGGCGGGGGACGTCCCTCTGCAGACATCGGTGGTCCAGAGTTTCTTTCTTCCCACAGGCGTGTTTATTCCATGTGTGGGAGGACTGGGTGGGCCTGGAGCAGCTGGAGGACTACCTGAGCTTCCTGGAATACCTGCTGTGGGTCTTCACGCCTCTGGCCGTGGTTTTCCTGCTTCCCTTCCTGATCGTCATCCTGCTCTACCTTTCCATCCTCTTCCTGCACGTCTACAAGGTGAGGACAGATCCACAGATGTCCACCAGATGGTCTGAATAAAGGCTCTGCAGGCCATCAGAGATCAGCCTCACTAAAGGCCAAAGGTCATATCCTTCACAGGAGGTGGGGGTGGGGGGGCACAGCTTTATGTCTGATGTATTTCTCTGCTTTCATCAGAGGAAGAATCAGCTGAAGGAGGCCTACAGCAACAACCTGTGGGATGGAGCCAGGAAAACCCTCGCCACCCTGTGGGATGGACACGGGGCCATATGGCACGGTGAGACGGAGCCACTCCGGGCCCCTCTGGGCCCC
>NW_015151870.1:116487-121113 GCF_000732505.1 Cyprinodon variegatus
CTCTGGGCCCCTATAGAGCCACACCGGGTCCCTCTGGGTCCCCATAGAGCCACACTGGGCCCCCATAGAGCCACACCGGGTCCCTCTGGGTCCCCATAGAGCCACACTGGGCCCCCATAGAGTCAGCTTAGAGAGGATGAAGGTGAGATAATGAGGGACGACTGGAGCCTCCAGCAGTGGAACCAGCTGAGGACATTAAAACAGGTTCACTGTTTCTTTACTGATGGATTTGTTCCACACTGACACCTGCTGGACATTTAAAGTCACTACAGGCAGCCTCTCCGATTGGACGACCCAGAATATGATCTAAGCCATTGTTTACTATAATTTTCATTGGAAAATATGTTATGATGATATTTTTAGATTAAATCCATAAATGTGAACATGTGAATAAGGATGTTTGTGGACTAGGATTTATTTATTAACTAGAGTAAAAGCAGCAAACTAAGAGTCAGTTTAAATTCGGATCATTTGATTGATGTAACTATTTCTGATACAATAAATGGGTTTAATGATGATTGATCAATTATTGAAATAACCCCCCAAACAGCAGGCCTAATTCAGACGTTGTTTTTTTGGCTAAATCTGGGATTTATCCCACTTTAGTCCAATATGAGACGATCTAAAAAATGACGACTTTTCCTCTTTTGTGAATATTGTCTTTTCAGCCTTTTTTTGTTCGGTGGGAATCATTTATTATTCCAGTAAGCAATTAATCGTTAACTGGAGTATATAGGAGTAAATCCTCCTATAGCTGACGGAGCGACTCAGAGCAGCAATTATATCCAGATGGTAAAAAAAAACATTTAGCATTTAAGATGAAAAATGTGTTTCATGTCGATCTGCTCTATAATCAAGAACAAAGTTTTAATTTCACCTGATTTAATTCTGAAAGATTTTCCTTCTTTTATAAAGGGGGGGGGAGTCCGTTCAGGTTAGTGATGAAGGGTTAGGGTTGAAGGTCAGGGTTAGATAAAGTTGTGCTCGTCATGGATGCGTCTCCATTAATGCATCCTGTGACCTTTGCTGCAGGTTATGAGATCCATGGAATGGAGAAGATCCCCAACAAAGGAGCCGCTCTGATCGTGTATTACCACGGAGCCATTCCCATCGACTACTACTACTTCCTGGCCAACGTCATCCTACAGAAAGGACGCACCTGCCATTCTGTAGCCGACCACTTCCTCTTCAAGATACCAGGTCCTGCAATTAGGCGTCCCGCAGCTGTGGGCGTCCCGCAGCTGTGGGCGTCCCGCAGCTGTGGGCGTCCCGCAGCTGTGGGCGTCCAGCAGCTGTGGGCGTCCCGCAGCTGTGGGCGTCCCGCAGCTGTGGGCGTCCAGCAGCTGTAGGCGTCCAGCAGCTTTAGGCGTCCCACAGCTGTGGGCATCCAGCAGCTTTAGGTGTCCCACAGCTGTGGGCGTCCAGCAGCTTTAGGCGTCCCACAGCTGTGGGCGTCCCGCAGCTGTGGGCGTCCAGCAGCTAAAGTATGAAGGACAGATAAAATACACCATAAATGATCTGATGCTCTGATCAGGATCCAGACTGGATCAGACGCTGCAGTGATGATGCTTTCCTCATAGATCAGGGCGTTCTAGATCAGATGTACATGACAGGCAGATTACTTTGGCAGACAGACTAAATCAGATGCTGGTGATGGGAGGAAGCAGCGTTCTGATAATTCCTCCTTCCTGACGGCATTTTGTTTCCATTTTGCTTTCTTCTCCCAGGTTTCAAGTTGCTTTTGGAGGTTTTCTCAGTGATCCACGGTCCTCAGGAAGAGTGCGTCCGCGCCCTGAGGAACGGCCACCTGCTGGGCATTTCTCCCGGAGGGGTGCGAGAGGCTCTGTTTAGCGACGAGACCTATCCCCTGATCTGGGGCAAACGGAACGGCTTCGCCCAGGTAGCCATCGACTCTAAAGTGGTGAGTGACGGTTACCTGAATAACTGGTCGCTATGGTGACGGAAGATGATGCAGATTATTACCTCAACAACATCGACAGTAAACATCAGAACGCTCCTATTTATAGTCCTGCTAAAATCAAAACACTGACCGACCGACACTACTGACCACCAACGCTCTGCCGACCGCCGACGCTCTGCCGACCGCCGACGCTCTGCCGACCGACCGACGCTCTGCCGACCGACCGACGCTCTGCCGACCGACCGACGCTCTGCCGACCGCCGACGCTCTGTCGACCGCCGACGCTCTGCCGACCGCCGACGCTCTGCCGACCGCCGACGCTCTGCCGACCGCCCGACGCTCTGCCGACCGACCGACGCTCTACTGACCCACCGACGCTCTACTGACCGACCGACGCTCTGCCGACCACCGACGCTGTGCTGACCGACCGACGCTCTGCTGACCCACCGACGCTCTGCTGACCAACCGACGCTATGCTGACCGACCGACGCTCTGCTGACCCACCGACGCTCTACTGACCCACCGACGCTCTGCTGACCGACCGACGCTCTACTGACTGTCCTCCAGCTCCACCCTGCTAAGAATATAAAAACCATTCTAAGCTTCTTCTCCTTCTGCATTTCTATTTTTCACATTTGTGTATAATTATTGATAAAAGTGAGACACAATCTGTTGATTCAGTAATTTTGGTCACTTTAATCGTCGATGCATGAATGAAGGGTTGATGATGATGTAACTGCTCTGGTCTTTTTCTTCCAGCCAATAATCCCAATGTTCACCCAGAATCTGCGGGAGGGCTTCAGGTCTCTGGGGACACTCAGTAAGTGAGGAAGGTTTGGTCTGAATGTTCTGTTCTATGCTAACACACCGTAGCTCTCAGGTATGACGATGATCCAGCCTTACGTTGATGAAAGGCTTCCTGTAGCTGTTGGGTTGCTGGTTTGAGCCCCAGCCTTTTCCTTTTCTTTCTGGCAAGACCAGTCATCCCAGCATCTACTGCTGGTCAGAGGGCCTGGTCTTTGCATACGGCAGCCTTGTAGCTCTGTAGCCCAGTTTAGGCAACTGGACGAGGCGTTTCTAGAGACGTTTCTCCTCTCATCCAAATGTTGGAGCTTTTCAAGCTAGCTCTGCGTCCCTCTGTCCATATGCTCCATGGCGGGTCAGCTAACCCCAGAATAGCTTTAGCCAGTAGCCTGTGTGTCCATAGCCGCTCTGCTCGGTGCGTCTGTTCCCTCCTGGTTAATAGTGGGACTCCAGCCGCTCCTGCTCTGATGTTACCTTTCTATGTCTGCATCTCTTTATCACCCTCTGCTGTTCCGTCAGGGCTGTTCCGCTGGCTGTACGAAAGGTTTCGTCTGCCTGCGGCTCCAGTTTATGGTGGATTTCCAGTGAAGTTCAGAACCTTCCTCGGTGATCCCATCCCATACGACCCAAACGTCGGTGCTGCTGAGCTAGCACAGAGAGTAAGGGCCTGCTGTTGACTTGGTTATGGATGAAGGTCATCATCATGCTCATCGTGCATTTGGCTGTGCAGGTGCAGCAGGCAGTCCAGTCTCTGATAGACGAGCACCAGCAGATCCCCGGGAGCATCTGGAGGGCCTTGATGGAGAGATTCCACACTAAACCCAAAGAGCAGCAGCATCAGGACTAAAGATGGCAGAAGCTGCTTGGAGCGTCAGAAACCAGCGGTGGCCTTACCTCAGACGTGTGAAGCACCTTGCACGCTGTCCTGTTGGGGCTCTATCGGTCATTTGTTGATTCCTTTGATTAAATCTAAAAGATGAAGTTATCAGTATAATTTAATGTGTAAATAAGTCTTTGAAATGTATTTATGAACAGTACATGCATGAGCCAGAAACATGAGGACACCTTCCTGTGGTGGAGCCATCCTCTGCTGCTCTGATCGGACTGTAGATCCACTCTGACTCTCGGTGCAGGAAAACTTTATTGCTATTTTTACTGAAGGTCTGGAGCATAAAGAAGCAAGTTTAGATGAAGGTACCATAAACTGATGTTTGTCGTGTTCCAGCTCACTGAACTAACCGTCTGTGGCGTCATTGCTGCTCCTGCAGCCATTCTTCTCATCACTGAGCGTTTATAAAAATACCGGCACAGGATCTGCTTTTCTGTTTTCCTCCTTGCTCTGATGCACAAACCTAATTTATTCCTTTAGCTGCTGTCTTATTATAAATTATATTATGTGGTTCAAAGTGCTGTCGGAAACCAAACTACACACATTCCTTTGAAAACTGCCTTTGAATATTGTAAACTGCTGTTTTCATATTCTGTTATAAACCTTTTTTTTGTTTCGTTTTTTACCCATTGGGGGTTTAAGGGAAGATTAAAAAATGTAAATGACACTTAGAAATCTTGAGACATATTTATATATTTCACAAATAAATGTAGAAATGACAAACAAACGATGCTGTCCCAGAGGTGATTGATTGGTGGAACCACCAACCTTTGAAGAACAGGCTAATCCCAGTTTAACCATTTCCACCCTGATACATGCCGTCAGCAGTGAAACGTTGGCTCATGGAGCTGTAACAGGAAAACATGCATTGTTTTAAGAAAGTCACATGACCGATAAAGGAGCTGTTTCTAACTGACTGATGCACTAAACTGGGTCCATAATTTTCTCTGGTCCCCTCCCTGATCTGACCAGTGATGACATGTTTAGCCTCATGTCATCATTCAACCGCTGG
>NW_015151870.1:121525-122475 GCF_000732505.1 Cyprinodon variegatus
GCTGGAAACAGAGATGTAGTTCAAATACTGGCTGAGGAGGAGTAGCAACAATCTTCCAGTCTGACTTACTGATTACTCCCAAAACAGTTAATACCTACAACTCTTTGAACATTTAACCCTTAATTTCCCTGATCCAAATTTCAAAGCCAGAAAACCTCTTCTTTTTGTAACTTTGTATCGTCCACCAGGTCCTTACTCTGAATGTTTAGATGAGTTTTCAGAGTTCCTTTCTGATTTGGTATTAAATACTGACAGGGTCATCATAGTGGGAGATTTTAACATCCATGACATCACATGAGACCATGGTCTCATTGGTTGGAGAAGCCTTGTGAGTTAACCATGTGATGTGGTGTGTTGCTAACCAAACGAGGGAGGAAAAATACAAATCTTAAATTGACGTTTATCTACTTACACTAAACAATTTAACAGCTACCCATGTGTTTGTATTGATAGTTATCTAAGGCCATATTTGGATCAACGTGCTGCTCCACCTGTTAAAAGCCACATTTCCATTTCATGTCCATCATCCCATCTATCTTGAATATTAAGACAAAATTGTTGAAATTGTCAGAGATCTTAAATATCAGATAACTTTGTGTTGCTGTTGTATTGGACCTCCCAGACTGGTGGTTCCTGCTTTAGGGTTATACTGGATGGATTCTTAAAACTACATTTATTTACAGCAGACTGTCGGTAAATCAGAGAAAATGACACTGAATCTGTTAAAACAAACTTCCTTTATCAGTTGGCTAGTTTGACCAAAGAAAGGCTGAAGTGAACACCAATAGTTCATGGTACCAGGTTCTGACCCAGTTATGTTGGAGCTGCTAAACCACTGCCATCTCTAAAAGATGCGTCGTTCTGTGAGCTGCTTTCAGATGTCCTTGGCTGGCAGTCCTCAGCGTCTTTGCTGCTTTCAGATGTCCTTGGCTGGCAGTCCTCAGCGTCTT
>NW_015151870.1:127275-129318 GCF_000732505.1 Cyprinodon variegatus
GCTGCTTTCAGATGTCCTTGGCTGGCAGTCCTCAGCGTCTTTGCTGCTTTCAGATGTCCTTGGCTGGCAGTCCTCAGCGTCTTCGCTGCTTTCATAGTCTTTCTGCACATCCAGGTCACCATACAGACCCTCCAGAACAGCCAGAACCCGTTCCTGGACCGAGTCCACCTGCTCAGCTGGGCAGTATTCATCCAGACTGGACCTGTCAGTACAGACAGATGTTTACAATCAGGCCTTCCTACTCGCTACGCTCAGATCAGGGATCCTCACCTGGACATGGTGACCAGTGTGGGTGACGGCAGACGCCTGAGGACCTGCTGCACGGCAGAGATCAGTCCATCGATCTCCTCCTCTGTGCTGATATGATGCGGCAGCTCCATCGAGTCACAGGTGAGTCCTGCCTGGTGAACCTGAGTCACGGCAGGAAAGTTTAGTTTCTAAACTTTAGACTGTTTACAAAGAGCCTTTTATAGCAGCTCGACATTTTCAGATCTTTAGTTCAATTCAACTTAAACATCTCAGATTTTATAGATTTATTTTAAACACGGGGATCATTTCAAGCATTTCTATCTGCCGCTTGGCTGATTACATCTCACGAGGAATGAAGAAGTTCATCCTGTCAGAAAACCGAAGTGAACTGGACGCCGCGGCAGACTGTACTGGGATCCAGCAGGAAACCAGTGAAAAACACTTTCCATGTCCAAAACCCAGGTGGGAAGGTTAGCTTCAGGCTAACAGGAGACTCACCATCTCATAGTCAGGTGAAGAATTTCTTGCCTTCAAACAGGAGACCAGCTGAGTTAAGGAGGACATCCTGAAAGACGAGGAAAAGCAACGAAGTTGATTGTTACTCAGACATGCATGAATGAAAAGAAACACCTCTGATGATCAGAGGAGACGTTGCATCATGCCGGCCCTCTGAGCTGCGGATCTATAAATGCAGGTTAGTGTTCCGGTCCAGACGTTTATTTATTGACCTTCCTTCTGAAGGATCGATTAGAGGCCCAGTCCAAACCTCCTGGTTCATGTTTTCAAAATTCTAGATCAAGTGTGTCAGTGAAAATGGGCCTGGTTAATAGGGGCAGATCTATTCAGCCCATTTCTATAATAAATGTGGGTTAAACTCTTGATCAGCAGGTGTGTTTCTGATCTATGAGCATCTGTTTCTGATTTAATGAAGAGAGTTCGAATTTGTTGGTTTTCTGTTTGGATGACGTTACGCTGATCCACTGCTACCTTTAGGCATAAACACGCCTAAGCTCATACATCAGGGAGGAGTTTATGAGAACATGAAACCTAACAGAACTCTGGGAAAACTAATGCCATCTGCAGATATCAACATCCAAATATGTGATCGATGGTGAATCAGTGTGGATCCCTGGTTGGATGAAGAATCTGAATTGTTAGCCGTCAGCAGGCTTCCAGTGTTTGTGGAGAGAAATCAGTTTTGTGTTGTTTTATCCAGTTAATATCTGCTATAAGCTCAAGATTGGAAGCAGCTGAGAAGAAAGAGGTTAAAGTGGATTTCAGCCAGCGTTGCTTTTGGCAGCCATCTTAGATTTAGTCTTACTCTTAGTCTAGTCTTACTCTTAGTCTTCAGGACAAAACTATTGTTGCTTTAGTCATTACGATAGTTTTAGTCGGTTTTAGTCGACTAAAACTTAAAAAAGGTTTCAGTCTAGTTTTATGTTGCAAAAAAAGTGAACCTTTACAATTTGGAATACCAACCAGATTCTGCAGCTCTATCCTAGATGCTACAATAACTGGGTATAGAATGCTGCCGTGCAGATCATCATTGCTGTTGGACAGAAAACTTTGATTTATAGAATTCAAATAAACTTTTTTTTATGAATTTATGCCCTACTTTATAAAAAAAAGTGTCTCGCAAAAGTAGTGAAAATAGCAGATCTAGTTCAACACATCCTATTGGTTAATATAGCAGATCTAGTTCAATACATCCTATTGGTTAATATAGCAGATCTAGTTCAATACATCCTATTGGTTAATATAGCAGATCTAGTTCAATACATCCTATTGGTTAAT
>NW_015151870.1:130026-136199 GCF_000732505.1 Cyprinodon variegatus
GCAGCTGCTTGTTTGGGCGGAGTCACCAAACAAGCAGCTGCACGGCTAAAACTGCTTAGCTTGGATAGAATTACCACCTGCTAACTTTTTTTTATTTAGTCTCATCTGATCTATGAGGCGTCTAGTTTTTATCATCAAAGATCCACATTTAGCTTTTCTGGTTTCGTTATAGTCATGAAAAAAGGAGCGTCAACTAAATTATTTTAGAAAACAAAACTGATGGAAGCTCTTTGGTATCAACAGAAACCTGAGCTACAAAAACTGATGAAATTTAAAGGAAGGTCCAACGGAAACAGCATAAGAATGAAAACAGAATTGATCAAATGTCATCCAGGGACGTTACCCCGGCTTCGCTGCCCATCGAGCAACCATCTCTTCTCCATCGTCTTCCAGCAGATCAGCAAACGCTGCCTCCAGGTCTTCTAACTGACGAATACGACGGTCAACACAGTCCTCCAGCTCCGCCTTCAGACACACATAACATCTCCTGTTAGTCAGCGGCGAGGAAGAAGCTTCCCTTTTCCAGAGGACTCGTTTCTGACCTCATCAGCACCAACGCTGGGTTCTCTGAAGGCGTACAGCTCCTTCAGAAGGGAAAACTCCTCCTGCAGATCAGGACAGACATCAGCTTAGTTGGAACAGAAACTACAGCAGGATGCAGACAGACAGACAGACGGACGTTCCTTTGTAGCAACATTTAAACAGATTAAACCAACAACTTATCATTTAAAAACACAAAAAAATAAACAAAAGTGATTAATTAATGAGTGATATCTTAGATACAAGCTAAGATATAAACACAGCCTGACTGACGGTTGGATAGATGAGATACCTGAGTGTACATTTCTTTAAATGGGTTTTTACAGGAGAAGAAATCTAGATCAATGTCCAGGATGTATAGATTGGCTTCACCAAGAAATGTAGTTAATCTCCCAACAACAGAACTGGTTTGTCCTTCATCTACACGGTGGGTTCCATTGCTGCTCAGCCCTTCCTGGCAGCTGCTGCCCTCTTCTGGCAACAATGTGGAAGTTGCTGCTGAGGAGAGTTGCCCATCCTCACTCAGATCCGTCCGAAGCTTTTTGCTCAGCGACTCGTTCTTTGTGTCAAGCTCTGAAATCAGAAGTCAGAAAAGATGAGATAAAATAAACGAAAAGCTCTGAAAGTCATAAGAAGAGCAGAAATCAGGCAGGAAAATTAAAAGGTTGAATAGGCATTGATCAAGTTTTCTATATTTAATTTAATAATCAACCAACTATTTCTTAAAAACTAACTTAGTTTCACAGAGTCGGTGGTTGTTAAAGAAAGAAACCTCAAAATCTTTTTTTCTAACAACAAACATGAATCAGAGCAAAAGAAGAAGTTTTGTTGTTTTACACATTTGTTAAAAAACAGAAACAAGCAGCTTAGAGGTCAACCGATAAGGATGATATCGATACTGGGTGCTTTAAAAAATCTATTCTACAGATGAGCATTTAAGATAAAAACAGGCTGGCTAATCGGAGGCGTTTAGAGTCTGATATTTTTTAAGATTCTGTCACAAAAACACCTGGAAAGCTGGATTTGTCATATTTACAAAAAACCGAAAAGTTCTTTCCTTCAATGACCTCAAAAGATTTTACTTTACTTATAATTGAATAATGAAGTTAGAGCCTTTTAAAAATGGAGTTTCATGAAAACATTAACTTCTGAATGTATGAGTTCAGCCTGCATGTCAGTATGAAATGTATTATTATGATTTTCCTTTTAAATTATGTTTATTTCACAGAACTAAAATGCTAATATGTTCATCAAACCTACAGCATAATTCGTCGGCTCTCCTTAACACACTAACAGCATGTTTCCACGATAACCTTTGGACTAAAGTGTAATTTCACCAAATCACAGCTTAGCGTAAACTGTTCATGCTAAAGCTAACGGCAGCTGTGAGCGTTTTTGTGGGGAAGGGCGGCACAGAGCAGCTTAGCGCTTAGCGACGAGCAGCTTAGCGACGAGCAGCTTAGCGCTTAGCGACGTGCAGCTTAGCGCTTAGCGACGAGCAAAGGAGGAGAATCCGAAGTTTCTTTCCTCTTGCAGGAAAAATGGGATTTTTTCATTGGCAGATTTTTGGGTGATGTTGATTCATGAAGCAGACGCTAAAATCGGCCCATTAATAGGCTCACCAACTAATTGGTTGGGCTCTAATGAAGATGACATTAATATCTTTGGAAAAACATCATTTGGAAAAAACTAATGCAGATTGTAAAGATTTTTTTATGAGAACAGAGAAGAATAGTGAAACTTTTTGCAGAAGAAGAAAACCATGGATAAAAAATATCTCAAAAAACCATCAGAAACCACCGATTGAAATGAGGAAGAAATAGGAGGAAACTGGAGTCAGTGTCTGTGAGCGAACTGTTAGAAAGCGCCTAAAGGAAATTATTCCATCCAGGAAAGCTAAAGGAAAGCATCATTAATACCTGAACAGAAATAAAGTAGGTTAGAACGGGCTGAGGAGAAGCAATGGTGGACTGAGGATGACTGGATGAAAGTCATTCATCTCCAGTCTGCACTGGGTGAGGCGATGATGCTGGAACTGATGAGCCTTCTAAAGAGGACCGCCTGAGGAGGACCTGCTGATGTTCAGTCTCTGATGCTCTGGGCTGCAGGTCAGCTAAAGATGGCCGCCATTACAGCTTCAATCAATGAGCAACTTCACATTCAGGTTTTGGACACTTTTCTTATTAAAATAAATGTTTCTGGAGTGAAACTGGTTCTACCTGGAGCTGGTTGGACAGGATGAACTCCGACTACGTTTAGTCTGAGAAGCTTTGAGTCCTGCAGCTGCTCATCACAAACATACAGACCGTCACTAAGGAAGTAGTTGTCAGAACTGGTCACCCTGCGAAAGGAGAAGAGGACAAGGACAAGAGGACATGGACAAGAGGACCTGGATCAGCAGGTTGATAAAGGTCCAAATGAAAACGTCTGGATGTGAACCTGCCTGCTTCTAATGGCGCTAATCCAAGAAGACTGCAGGTCACTAACTAGACATTTTAAAGAGACATAGCAACATTTGGCTACGGCTACAAAACAGACCCAATCTAAAAACAATATCTAGAGTAAACACAGAAAAATACTCCTTGGATCCATCTGGGGAATATCTTTTTATGGCCTTTATGATTTATGTCCTTATATGGTTGCTATAACGACCACCATGGGGGAAGGGGGGGAGGGGGTGGGGGGCAAAGCGCCACATGCTAGCTATGCTTCACCTAAAATCTTTGTTCAATGTTTTCAGTGTTTTTATGATTTTAGTGTCGTTTTTGTATAACTTGCTTTCTATCGTTTTGAGTCATGATGGGAAAGATGAACTAAACTAAACTAACATCTTAACACATTTTCTTGGTATTGATTACGAGGAAGATTATGAACTGTGTTAAAATGTCACAACATAAGAACGTTAAGAAAATACTTGAGAGATTTGATGAGCAAAAGTCCAGAGGAACAGAAATTAAACAACACTGATGAGGATCTGAGTGAAAATACAGAGAGGCAGTTTAATCTATTCAGCAATTTGCACAAAACCAGACTTAAGTTTAGTAGTGAGCAAACTATCACATTTATCACAAGACCTACCACAGAAAAGTGGAGCACAGTTGAGCATGTTTTAAGATATCTAAGAGGTACACAAGACGAAAACTGTGTAAGAAAAAAGGGTGAAAATTATAAATTGATTCATGCAAATAGTGACGCGATAGACGGAGAACTACAGATTAACCGAAATAAAAATGGACCAAAAGACACGACTTTAGCTGCAGCTGTACAGCAATGTTTATTTCTACAGCAATTGTTAGAAAACATTGATGGAGAAAAGTATGAATCGGGAGTGTTTGGGTCTGGGTCAGGGTCAGGGTCAGGGTTAGAGGTTAGGACAGTCAGGGAGGTTTTTCTTTAGCAAAAAAATCCTGTGTTTAGATTATGATGCAAACATTAAATTTGATTTTGTGAGATCTGTAATAAAGGAAGGCAGAATTATTGTGGAATAATGATGATATTTTGCAGAAACAAAACCAGCAACAAAGTTTAAGTTAATGAAATTTAACACGTTTGTTTGGTGATGAATTTTGTATTGAAATGAAATAATAGAAATGTGAGAGCTAGTGGGGATGTTGAGATTTATAAATATTGTGCTTTCATTTATATTTGATTTCTTTATTTTATTTTATTTTGGAACCAAACAATTAGTGACTGAATTAACGGACCTCAGTCTGAAGGAAACTGTTGAAGTGAAGCAGAATCCTGTCGTCTGTTTCTCTGCTAACGCTAACAGATCAGTGAAATATTTCTGTCTGTTTTTTTCCTACCTGATGGTGTTGGTGGACGAGTCTCGGCCGACGTTGAACATGTGCTCTCCTTCTTTGATCTGCTGAGCCCAGTAAGGGTGAAGCCACGCCACGTGGCCTAAATGACCCGCATACACCATGGGCAGGATCCAGTTCTCTATACTCAGCTCGCTACACAGAAAAGCAACAGAAATAATGAAAAATGGCTTTCAGAGTTCTATGTTCATCCGGCGATCAAATGGATTAAGTGAGCTATACAGGGTAGAGATAGGCCCAGATACTAATAACATAGAGCAGCTAGATTATGTAGACTAGATCAGAACATCACTGCCTCTAGTGAAGCAGGGTCACAGATATTAGCTGACTTGCTAAGGAAGTGAATCCATGCGGCTGATTCCTTTAACATCGTTTTATAGAAGGTGGGATAGAAATGTGTGTTTATGTGTCATGAGGAGCTGAAGGAGGGATTAAGGACTCTAAGCATCAGCCCATTTCTGCAGCAGAGCAGAGCTGGACTCAGATCTTCCTACATAGATGTTACCTCCTGCAGCCCATTAAACCCAAAGACCTCCTGAAGGAGACTGGAGAAAGTCTGATAGAAGCGACAACTTCTACCTGAGGAGCTTCTCCTTATCGAACACCGTGTCAGCAGGCATGTTGACGGGGATGAGCAGGTCAGGGTGGGAGTCCAGATGGAGCATCTTGATGTTACTGAGAGGCAGATGTCTTGATGCGACGGCTCTGTAGATGTGATAAACCACCTGCAACAATATAGTGTTTATTCTATCATCAGTTTTCCTGCAGTCAGCAAAGCTGGGCTAACAGCTAACATCATCATTAACTCAGGAAACCATTAAGATTCTGTTTATCAGGCTCTGATTCCTCAGCTGCTAAACAGGCATGTTGTCGTGTTCTTTCACCTTAACCTTCCTACATTTATAACATAACTTTGGTTTATTTGGAACCATCTTGGACATGATGCTGTGCTTTGGGCTTTATTTATGTGAGACGATCTATTCATGGAAGAAAGGCTTCATGCTACATAAGGGTCATAATATTTGCTTGATTTCAGCATCAGCAAACGCAGAAATCTGGATTCCAGATCAAACTCTGGTTCAGTTGCTTTGAAACTTCTGCGCTCAGCTTGTTTATCTTTATTTACTTTATGAGTTGAAAAACATTTCTAACAGGTTTTTAGGCTAGAAAGTCCACCTCCAAACATCCTCTGTTCATCAGGATTATAATCCCACTAAAATCTGCTCCAGACCTCCTTTGTTTTGTGTGATTATAAAGTTTGTTGCTGATAAACTTTAATTTAATCACTTCAGGTGAAAATTAAAGCCGCTGCCTGCGATGCAGACCTCAGAGTTTCCGCTGGCTGAAGGTTTTTCCTTTTAGTTTTAAATGTTTTTTCTTTCATTCAGTGAAAGAATAACTGAAGTGACTTATTGTTTAAATGTTGGATTTCTGCTTCTCTCACATGATGGTGATCCTCCACTATCCGCACAGGCAGCTTCTCGTAGGACCTTTTCCGCAGCAGGGAGAACATCCCGGAGGTTTCTGATCTGAGCGGAGCTAACAGGAAAGCACCGCGAACCAAACCGGTCCTGCAGTGTTTTTATGGCCGGTAAGAAACACAATTGGTACAGAAAGGTTCCTATCCTGCCTTCTAATTAAAGGTCTTTAAACGAAAAGTTCGTTCAGCAGAATTAATCAATGGATCATTATTTATACATAAAACTATAAACTGGTAGTGATTTTATGAATTTAGCGTTAATCAGTAAAAAATAAAAACTATAATCTTTCTTTCTTTCTTTCTTTCTTTCTTTCTTTCTTTCTTTCTTTCTT
>NW_015151870.1:136395-139585 GCF_000732505.1 Cyprinodon variegatus
GTTGAGGTACAAACATTACAACATCGGTAGAGAAAAGAATAGACAGAAATATGGGGCTAAAAGCAAGAACAGACACATAAACAATAAGGCCGATGAATAAATGTAGAGCACGATTTAAAACAAAAGAAAAGTAAAAATACTGGCAGTTTTTGGCAGAAGCAGATTTCAAAATTTTCAATGAAGTGTAATACGATTTAAATTAATTAAGAAAATAAATTCAAAACAAGGAGTAGAACCTCTTCATTTACAGCAATGTTTATGATATTTGACAAGCAAAAAAACAATCTTAACCATATCTGAAATTTTACCATCAAGGTCATCAACATAATACAACACCCGTTTGATTGTTATTTCTTGGATGTCCTCACTTTTAAGGGACAACCAATTTTTGATGTCTCTCCATAGTTTAAGAGAAAAGGGACAGGAAAAAAAAAAGATGATTAAGGGATTCATCCAGAAATTCACAAAAGGCACAGCATGTTAAATCACATTTAAATCTTTTCTACAAAACTTCTGCCGCTGTGTAAATATTGAGTCTCTTTAACCTTTGGTGAAACCGGCCATTTAACAAACTTAGAGAATGCCTTCTCAAATAAGCAAATTAGTTGTAAAAAAAATAGTAATCATTGAATAATTTAGATTTATTTATTTATTTTTTTAAATAGGGTTAGTAATAATTTAGATTTAAAGGGAGTCACAAGTAAAGCATTATTACATTTTTGATCAGTCACAAAATATTCTCCAATTTTCAATTTGGGTAAAGATGGAGAAACATTTGAATATTTTAAGGTGTGTTGAATGAGATTATCAGACTTCAGGAATAGCTTTGCATACTTTTAGGTATTCATTACAAGTACAGCATAGATTAAATGTATTAGTAAACTCTCTATGATTTAGGAAAACACCGTGACTGTCCATTAAAGTTTTAAATAAAATACCTCTTTCATACAATTCAGTTTTAAAAATAGATTTTCTATTTATCAATATTGCTCTGTTATTCCACACTACAGATCCATAAGGTTTGAAATTATGAGTAAATATCATCTTCCAAAATTGTAAAACGTATTTATGAAAATTAGACAGTGAAATGTTAATCTTGCTTAATTCAAAAGCACATTTAAGCAAGAAATCCAAGCCACCAAGTGTCTTAAATATAGATTTAGGGATATGAAACCAGATTGAATTGGAATGAGACAAAAAGATCTTTAGACAATTTATCCTAAACCAATCAGAGTCTCAAAATCTAAGGCTCTACTACCACCCTTATCCTAATCTTTAACAAGATGTGATCGATGTAGATGGTGAGTTCTATTCCTCCAGATAAATTGAAAGATTATTGAATTAGCTTTCCTGATATTTTTGTCAGAAATAAAAGCAGAATGGCATAGATGAATTAATTTAGAAACTCTTCAGCTGTGGACGAAAGAGTTCGTCCAAAAATGGACAGGTCTCTAGTTAACCAATGACTTAAGGATCTCTTCATGCCAATCAAACAACTACCAACATTTTCTCCCTCTCTTCTAATAACGTTTTTTGAAATCAATATTCCCAGATATTTAACTTTGGACTTAACTGTAATAGAGGCAACAGACGAGTCAGAGCTGGAATGGAAAGGTTTACATTTTTCAATATTGACAGACAGTCCAGACGCTCTGGAAAACTTTAAAATAGATTTAAGCGCAATTTCTACCATTGTTTTATCACTTTGAAAAATTGTTGTGTCATCAGCAAATTGACATATTTTGAATTCCCTATCAAAAATGTTAATACCATGTAAATTTGAATTTTTCATGATTAGTAATGTAAGCATTGAGTTGTTAGTATAAATGATTTAGGTGAAATTGGGCAGCTCTGCCATATTTCTCTTGACATAGAAAAAACTTGGTGTCATACTCATTCCCAAGGAAACTGAACTACTTTAATCACTGTAGAATAATTTAATTATATTACAAAATTTTTCCCCAAAGCCAAAATCTTTTAAGGTTTTAATTATAAAGCAATGTTGAGTCAAAGGCCTTAAAGAAATCCAGGAATAAAATAAAACTGTCCGGATCATTAAATAACAATAATCAATCATATAAAAAATCTGTCTAGAATGATGATGGATATTTCTTCCCTTTAAATAAACTGACTGGCATTCATTAATAATCAATCCTAATCCACTATTTAAGCGACTGGCATAAAATAGAGCTAAAATTTTGTAATCTGTGTCATGATGGGTCTAATGTGTTTGGTCCACATGCAGAAGCACTCACAGAGATAGATAAAGGTTTAACAGTTTATCAGTAAAAACAGTTACAAAGACACTGAAAACTGTTTTCCAGCTTGGGGAGGTTCCAGCGATCGGAAGAGATCAAAGTGGTGAGTTCAAGTTCGGTTGGAAAACTGGCCGACGTCAGAATTAAAGCTTTACCAGGACTAACTATTGGAGCTTGGGGAGTTCCTGTTTGTGGAGCTTTGCACCAATATGGAGATTACTTTGCTGGAGGTTAGACAAGCAGACTGCGGTGGCCCTGAGGAGCAGCGGAGCAGACTGTCACCAGTTTTCCTCATGTGGACGGCGTTCTGATAAGGTGAATTTGTTTCCTTTTCTCAGAGGGACGAGAGGGTCCCTTCCAAGGCTTGAAGGACCAGGCTTATCCAGTGGATCTGTAAAAACCCTTCCGGAGATTCACAAAGAAACAAGATTAGGACTAGAGGTCTCAGAAAAGGAGCTCAAAGTTAGACTCAGCAAACTCAGAGGGGCTAGAGTACCCAATACTGGCAAACACTCTGGCGAGGAGATGGTGACAGTCTGCCGCTCTTACACTCCTCAGACTGTAATGACCAACGAGCTGCAGGTGTGAGTAGTTGAGAGCAGGAAGAGGCTCTCCAGGCCAACAGAGGAACAATGGCACCATCTGGTGGATGCACAGAGGCACTGAAAAAGAACAAAGAACAACCCCTTTAATCTGGAACCATAACAATCTGTACATAAAAAAGTGATGGGTCTCCAGTTGTCTAGTAATAAAGGGTATTTGTTGCCTTTGAGGATCAGAGTTATCAAACCTTGTTTCATAGTTGACCCGTCTAGGACTGGAGATTTACACTTTGCCATTTTATGTAATGCTACTTCAGTCCAGGGTGCAGACCAGGAAGCAGAGTTGTAGTTTAACACACATCTCTGCAGCTTCTCTACTGTTACCCACTC
>NW_015151870.1:143978-145477 GCF_000732505.1 Cyprinodon variegatus
TGAATTGAATTGAAAGCTCTTTGATTCTTAAGTCATCTTCCATAAGATTTTTAAAATCCCGATCAATTTTTATAACAGATGTCTGAATTTCATCGAAAAAAGACTAGAAATTGTATTCTGAATACTTGGAACAATAAAGATTGCTATAAAAAATTTTAATTGTTGCACGTATTAATTCCAAATCTTCAGTAACACTACCTTTAATAATTAGTTTCTGGATCTTCTTTTTGGACCGTCTCTGCTTCTCAAGATAGAAAAAATATGAAGAGTTCTTTTCACGGTCTTCAATCCACCGAGCCCTGGAGCGAATTAAAGCCCACCCTTGCTTTATCTATAAAAACTTCATCTAGTTGAGATTTGAAAACATCAAGTTGACTCAGCTCCTCAGAGGATAAAACTGATTTTGAACATTAAGAGTTAATATTACCAATAAGTTGGGATTGTTTCTGTCTCCTCAGTTTTGAAGCAAGTTTACCTGTCTTTATTGCTGTAGTCCTAACATTAAATTTGAACCACTCCCACTTATTTAAGGGTGACATTTCCATTACTGAGATATCCTCAATAAAGTTCAGGACTGCTGCACAAAAAGTTTTATTATTAAGTAGATTACTATTAAACCTCCAAGCTACATTTGAAGGTGGTTTAGATTTATCTAGAGAGAGAAGCAAGGTGACTGAACAATGATCTGTTAGTGGAGCTGCTGAGATTTAACAGCTCAAAATATTATCTAACATATTATAAGGGATTAACCAGTAATCTAGCCTAGAGCTCTGGCCATTTCCAGAGGGATTGAACCAGGAGTATTGTTTGGTGTTGGGATTTCTAATTCTTCAGCAGTCTGTCAAATTTGTAGTAGAGGTTAAGTTTAAAAAAAAATATTGTCGTACATATGGTGTGGCCCCCAGGAATGGAGACGTTCAATTGATCCATCTAGAGTTACATTAAAATCTCCACCTAAAACAACCTGATCAGTGGAATATTTTGTTTTCCAGTGTTTTATCATCTCTCCTGTGTCTGCAAAAAAATGTACTATTCATCGCCTTTGTCGTGATTTTATGTTAAATTCTATTCCCCTAACCCTGGGAATTTATATTTCTGATACTTTAAGATGTTTATTGCCCTCACTGGTGGGGGGGGGGAAATATCTTATTCAATCAGATACTATTTTGACTGTTATGTACTGTTTATGGCACACAGCCCTACTAACTGTGTGTTAGAACAATAAATGAAAGAGTGATTCGAGGACTAATCATGGTCCAGCTGTTAATTCTGCACATAAATGGAATAAATTCACCACAACTTTTTTTCTAAATATAAGAGTTTATTAACAAAAATCATTCAGCTCCACGTCAAACTTATTCCAGTTTAACACTCAACTAAAACTTAACTAAACTAAACTATTATGTACAAAGAGGAAGGGGAAAATGGTTGAAAACCAGATTACAGTTTAAGATGGATTCTGTGTTTGAAACCAAAGTTTATCTGGAAGAATTTGGGAT
>NW_015151870.1:146021-147885 GCF_000732505.1 Cyprinodon variegatus
GTTATATCAGTGTTTAAACTCTTAGTGGAATAAAGCTTGTCCAAGCTTCAGCAGCAGCTCAGCACATATTCCTGTAGCGTAGCATAGCATGCAGTCCATTCTTTAGGGTCAATTAGCATTGTCTTTACTCAGCAGTAAACACACAATGTGATTAGCATCATCAAAAGACATGTTTGTTCTGTCCCGAATTATGCCAGACCTGCAAACCTTTTTCCATGTCAATTTGGAAAGCTTTAGTTTAATGCATTTGCAGCTCTGCAGTCAGGGCACAGCAGGGTTTCTTTGTCTCAGTCGTTCATCAGGCAGTCCTTCTCTCCAGTCTGGCTCTATAAGTTCTGAAACAATAGAAATGTGTTGCAAAAGGTCTGTTTTGCAGCAGTTTTGTTCTGGAAGGTTCTGACTTATCCTTGATGATTCTGGAGATCTGGTTTCCCTGGGGCCCACATCTCCACTATGGTGGAGATCCAGCTGAGGCGGACCCCAGCCTTCTGGACAAGGGAGAAGTCCTAGGAGCAGAAGTCCCCCAGCTGTTATTCACCAAAACTGTGTGTTCTCCTCTGGTCATCCTGTCAAGATGAAATACGGACACTGGTTCCCAATGTCCAAACAGTATGATCATGGCATATGGCGCAACATTTTATTATTATATCCATATACACACACCAGAATTATCTTATTTTGATCAATATCTACTATCACTGTTACCCAGTGGCCATTTGTATCACTGATATGCTCCCACAAGAACCTGGGAACTTATGAAACACAATCATAACCCCTGCAGAATGCAAAGTACCATGACTGAAATAAATTTGGTCACCCCATTGAGGTTTCAAGAATTTAGCCTCCTCATTGGATGAATGAGTTTCCTGCAAAAAAACCCCCAAAAAACAATTTGCCTTTTGCTCTTTGCAATAAAGAAAAGTAGCCTTACATTTGACATTGTTTTTTTAAACCCCTAGCATTAAGTGAAAGTAAACACAACATGAAATAAACACAGTAGTTGTGCAAAAACTAAGCTTAGGAATGATGAGCAGGAATGAGATAACAGCCAATAACAATTATTTTTAAAAAGTGCAAAAGCCCTTTTAACAAATACAACCAGAGTATGAAACACCAGTGGCAGTAAAAAAAAAAGAAACACAGCGGTGTTTATAGTCAGGGTCCTCTCTTCGATTATCAATAAGGACGAACCTTTCCTTCAAGTATGCATGTTTGCCACAGATCCTGGCTTCCTGAACCAGGGACCATAGTTTAACCTGGGCGATCCTCTCCTCCTTGGAAAAGTCATCTTTGAAGCTAATGTGCATTTCTTTCAAACTTTAGCATTTTTGGATTTCTTCCAGACCTTATCTTGCATGGTTCACATCCCGAACTGAACGATGGCGGCCCTGGGACGGTTGTTGGCCAAAGTGGCGTCAGCTTTTTCCCCAACCTGTGAACTTTGTCGACCGTATCCCGCAGCCAATCCACGGAGACAGGAATGATCCCGGTGAGGATCCCGATGATTGAATTCTGTATGTTTTCAGAATTTTTCTTGGGCAGTCCAGTCACCCTCAGGTTCCAGCATCTCTTGTAACGAGCATGTTCCTTACAGGAGATCCTCAGTGCTGTGTTTTGTTTTTTGAGAGGGTTAACTGTAGCTTGAAGCTCTGTTATGGCTTTCTTATTTACATTAATGGCGACAGTATTTGCTTCAATACGTTTTTCAATACCTTTCAAAATTTCAATCTGATTGTCCATCTTTGTGTTAAGGTCTCCTATCACATGAAGGATAGCGTTCGCCGTGTTGTGCCATATGCCATGATCATACTTTTTGGACATTGGGAAGCAGTGTCCATATTTCATCCTGATAGGATGACCAGAG
>NW_015151870.1:148750-150142 GCF_000732505.1 Cyprinodon variegatus
CCAGTTTACCTTCTGATATCTACAAGAACGATCAGTCGCGGCCCCGACCAACTCCATTTCTTCAATAATATCTTCGTCGCAAGCCTCTTGAATAGCCGCCCGGTTGTAGTTGTGGTCAGACATACGTGCCTTCATATACAAATTCACAGATGGTGAAAGAAAAACAAACAAAAAAAAACACTGAAAGGCTGAAATAGTTTCAAAAAGTTGTTAAACTAGGGACAAAAAACACTGAGGCGCTTTAAAGCAGGGGCTAAAGCACAAAAATAGGGTTAAGTCTTGGCTAAAAAGTCTTCCTGGTTAAAACTACATTCCTACTAATCAGAACTGTATATATAGATATCCTAAATTGCATTTTTGCCAGCAAAAGTAAAATTTCAGGCTGCCAAAAATATAATTGTTCTAGTAAGCATACTTTAAAATACCAACATTTCAGATATCTCAAATAAAATTCTTCCTATCTAAAATCAACATTTCAGATATTTGAAATGTAATTCTTACTAGTACAAATGACGTCATATTTCTCATTCATGTGTATTGGGTTTTTACTTCTAGATCTCTAAAATAACATTCTTCCTATCTAAAACTGAATTAGGACGAGGACGAACTCTAATTTCAGATCTCTATAGAGTTACCGTCAGGACTCCTGTCTGTCTGTTTGTGTTTTCTGTTTGTCTCCCTTCCTCCACCAGGAGGCGCCTGGTTCTGCTCTGCCTCCACACATCTGCTGATGGTTACTTCGTTAACGGAGTGTTCTTAATGCGACTGCCACTACCTCGACACCAGAGTGTTTGCCAGTTTTGGGTACTCTAGGTAAGCTGAGTTTAGCTGAGTCAAACTGAGTTCTTGTCAACCTGAGTTTTAACATTGTTTGTCTTTTGCCTCTCGGCAGGAAGTCATCCTGCTTACAGTTTTTTGGACTTTCTCTCTCTGGAAGGATGAGCTGAGCTACAAACTGAGCTGGGGTTCAAACAGGAGGTTTGGATCCACTTTTCCCAAGAGATCGTTTGAGCTTCGCACTGAGAAAGGGCCGTTCAAGTACCGCAGGAAATCTGAGTGTCAGGACTCAGTCTCTGCTGGCCTGCTTTTTCCCTCTGCTCTCTCCACAGCTGACGGCAATTGACGGATGGGCGGGGTGCGCGCCCTCGCCGTGTGTTCAGCGGCGCTGGGCTGCACTATAAGATCTGCACTCTGACAGCAGGAGGACGCCAGAGTATTAACCGTTGTTGGTTCTGCTTGCCTTTTACCCCCGAGGCTCAGGCGAAGCAGAGCAGCCTTCCGCCTCAGCTCGTTTCTGGCCCAGCTGATCCCTCGTCTCTGGCTCCTGGAAACCCACTCGGCTTCGTGGACCGCCGAACCGGGCCGTGGAAGGACCACCCCCGGATCCGTCTG
>NW_015151870.1:151364-154725 GCF_000732505.1 Cyprinodon variegatus
GTGCTTTAAAAACAGTGTTTTTTCAGTCTTTGGACGATCCGTTAAAGGACGAACTCGCTCGCCTGGAGGAACCGGCGACCCTTAATGACATGATAACTTTGGCCATACGCTTAGACAACCGTATTAGGGGTAGAAGCCGGGGCAGAGCGGATAGGCCGCTTCCACCCAGGCCATTAATCCCGGATCGCCCTCCAACCCGATCCGCGACCGCCCCACCCTCTCCTCCGGAACCAATGCAGTTGGGCCGTTTAAGGCTCTCCCCTGAGGAGAGACAGAAACGTATGGATGCGAGATTGTGTATCTATTGCGCCTCCTCAGACCACTTTATTAGCACCTGTCTTGAACGGCCAAAAGATCAGGGCCGCCGGCAGTAGCGGAGAACCCGGCGGGCCGATCCAAGATCTCTCCTACCTCCCCGCGGCTTAGTCTCCCCGCCTTGGTTGTTACTCCGCAAGAAACTTTTAAGTTATCCGCCCTGCTCGACTCGGGGTGCGACTTTAATTTGATTGATCAATCCTTTGTGCACCACGCTCAACTCGAGACTGTTCCTTTGAGTTCCCCTCTCAGGGTCTCCGCGTTAAATGGCGGAGCTCTCCCACAAATTACACACCAAACAAAGCCTCTTGAGCTAGTTGTTTCAGGTAATCACCGTGAACGGATTTCTTTTCTCGTGTTCCCCGTTCAGCATTCTCCGTTGGTTCGGGTTAGGGTTAGGGTTAGAGGCCTGGAGATTGAGGTCCTATTTGTCCCTTTTGTTTTCTTGACTAATGGCCCATTGGTGTCCCAAATGGCAGGAAGGCCAACTGTGCCATCCGGGTAGTTCTCAAACAGTGCCAGGGGGGTTCCAAGTGGGCCAAAGGTGCGCAATGCAATAAATAGCAGACGCACTAGATGGCGGTCTTGCCTTTGGTTTTTGGCGGGACAGGAGTCGCTCCGGAGTCGGACTTTTTTGTGGATTTAGTTTTTAACTCTTTGCGTTCTGGAGGTTTTTTTCTTGGGTTTTTAACCATTTAAATGCCAAACAGTGAGTTTTGGTGGGACAATAGGGTGGAAAACGGTGCCATATGTCTGTAAAAAGTACTTTTGCGGTGTTATCGGAGCGTTTGGCGAGGGGTGAGGTGGGACAAATGGGTCACCGATCGGACACAGGGGCTCACCGCTTGTGTTTTTTGGGCTTTTGAGTGCCAGTGTGGGCTAAGGTGGGCCAAAGGGGTGTTGTGCTGGACACTAGGTGGGTTCTGGAGGACCAGGGGCTGTTCCACGGAGGTCGGTGCGGGCCAAGAGTGCTCCTTCTCCGGGGAGAGGCGCTCCGTGGGCCCGGTACCTGGTTCCGGAGCCTGGTTCTGGCCCCCAGTCCACAGGCCCCTGGTTCTTGACCCATGCCGTGCCAATTGTCGGCACCCAGTGATGCATACATCTGTCCTATTAATATCTTGTATATATTTCCTATTTAAACTGCTCCAGGTCTCGGAGATCNAGCAGGGAGATGGATGAAACTGTGCTTTTTCACTTGTCCCAAAAGCAGCTCTAGTTTCACCTCAAATGCTTTTATGTAGAAATACATTTCATAAATGAGTGTCCCCTGGCCTTGTAGCTGCAAGTTAAAGCTATTCAGCATTTCTGTCATGTCTGTTAAAAATGCAAGGTGCCATTTCCATTCTGGGTCGATCGGGTCTGACACCGTTTGTTTTTGTGAATGAAGAAATGCTTTAATTTCTCTTAAAAACGCCTCAAAACTCTGCCCCCGCTTAACCATCTGACCTCTGTGTAGTGCAGCACATCTCCAGTGCGCAGATTCCAGTTCAGACAGGAATTCTTGGAACTGCCTGTGTTTAAGTCCCTTTTCTCTGATGAAGTTTATGCATGACATTTCAACCTTCATGACAGAATTCCACGTCAACACTTTGCAGCACAGTGCTTGCTGGTGAATGAGGCAGCGGATTTGTAGCGGGGCGGAGAGACCTCGTTCTTCAATCTCCAGGTTCATGCGTCCAATTAGACCCCAAGACACGCCCACCATACTAGGAGCCCCATCAGTTGTGATGCTGGCCAGCTTTGACCAGTCCAGGTCCACCTCTTCCATGGTTTGGTACACTTTGCCGAAAATATCCTCCCCCATCGTAGTCCCTTTGAGACTTTGGAGGGCTGCCAGCTGTTACCAAATCTTAAAGTTCGCAGAAACTCCACGAATAAAAATTAGCAGCTGTGCGATGTCCTGCACGTCCGTGCTCTCATCAAGGGCTAATGAAAAAAAAAAAAAATTCTTTTGTCTTCTGCTACAGCTTAGCATATACATTACCCCCGATTTCTTCAATTGTGCTCGCTGATAGACTCACTGCATCAAAGACGCCTTTCTTCTCGAGACGCACCTCCTCCGCGACATCTTTCATGCATTTCTTGACAAACTCTCCATCAGTGAAAGGTTTACCGCTGCTTGCTATCAGTCTAGCAACCCAAAAGCTAGCCTGAACAGATGACTGGTTCAGCTGGTGTACTAATGTATTCTGCTGAGCAAACAGTCCACTTTTTAGCTTTGAGAGTTTGTCTGCTCGCATTTGGCCTCGCAAGCTATCATACTTGTCTTTATGAAGGGATTCATAGTGTCTCCGCAGGTTATATTCTTTGAATACCGCAACCGCCTCTTGACAGATGAGACAGACAGCCTTTTCTTTGCATTAAACAAAAAATAATTGTTTGTCCAATTCAGGTTAAATGCCCTGCTTCTGAATCAATTTTTCTCTTACCTAATCTTTTCGCCATTATTCCGTTCTCTCTTTTGCGGAAGAGATTAGGGCCATGAAAGAGAAAAAAAATGGCTATTCAATTCTAACTTATTCCCTCACGATTCTGAGAATAAAGTCAGAATTCTGAGGAAAAAAGTTAGAATTTAATAGACTATTATTTTTATTTTTTTGAATGGCCCTAATCCTCTTCCGTATCTCTTTGAGAGGGGCGGGTTTAAGATTTTTTGTCGGGGGTTGCCAGATAGGGGCACAGACCCCGAAAGGGTGGAACATTGTCACTTAATAATGAAAAAAACTTCATAATTAAGGAACATTTTATTGCAAATGTCCAAAAAAAATAAAAAATATACTTCAGGGGGCCGGACCAAATGTGGAGGCGGGCCCCATCCGGCCTGCAGGCCGCAGTTTGGGGACCACTGCTCTAACAACATATTTATTTTCCCTAATTCATTTATGGTTTTATAAAAATATTAAACAAACCACTTGTCAGGACTCAGTCTCTGCTGGCCTGCTTTTTCCCTCTGCTCTCTCCACAGCTGACGGCAATTGACTGATGGGCGGGGTGCGCGCCCTCGGCGTGTGTTCAGCGGCGCTGGGCTGCACTATAAGATCTGCAC
>NW_015151870.1:157256-158737 GCF_000732505.1 Cyprinodon variegatus
GTTCCTCAAAGCAGAAAGGAGCTGCAGCGTTTTCTTGGCTTCGCCAACTTCTATAGACGTTTTATCCGCAGCTACAGCCAGGTTGCCGCCCCCCTTCATGCTCTTACCTCTGTAAAGGTCCCCTTCCAGTGGAATCCTGAAGCTGAAGCAGCCTTCAGTTCTCTTAGGGCAAGGTTCTCCCAGGCACCCATACTTATTCACCCCGATCCCAAGAAACAGTTCACAGTTGAGATTGATGCCTCTGACACTGGTGTTGGCGCTGTGTTATCTCAACGGTCTGATCTGGACCAAAAGCTTCACCCCTGTGCTTTCTTTTCCCGACGTTTGTCTCCAGCAGAAAGAAACTACGACGTGGGGGACAGAGAGCTCCTAGCAATTAAACTCACCCTTGAGGAGTGGCGCCATTGGCTGGAGGGTTCCGAGCAACCTGTGCAGATCTGGACTGACCACAAGAACCTGGCCTACCTACAATCAGCTAAGCGCCTCAACCCCAGGCAAGCACGTTGGTCACTTTTTTTTTCTCGGTTCAATCTAACCATCTCTTACCGCCCCGGGTCCAAGAACCAGAAGGCAGATGCATTGTCACGCCTGCACTCCCCACCGGACTCTGAAGAGGAACCAGCCCCCATTCTGCCATCCTCCTGCACCTTCGGCGCGCTCAAGTGGGAGATCGAGAATCTAATCTCTCAAGCCCAACAGTCGGACCCGGACCCAGGTGACGGCCCACCAGACCGTGTCTATGTTCCTGCCTCCGTTCGTCCCCAGGTCTTACTATGGGCCCATTCAGAGAAGTTTTCTGCCCATCCCGGGGTGCACCGCACCTACTCCTTCCTCTCCCGTCACTTCTGGTGGCCCCACATGTCCCGCGACACTAGAGACTTTGTGCGCTCCTGTCCTGTTTGCTCCCAAAACAAGGATTCTAACAGACCCCCTGCCGGTCTCCTACAGCCACTTCCTGTTCCAGGACGCCCCTGGTCCCATATCGCTCTAGACTTCATTACTGGTCTTCCCTCCTCCAACGGTTTCACGACTATCCTCACGATCATTGATCGCTTTTCTAAGGCTTGTCACCTCGTCGCCCTACGTAAGCTCCCTTCCGCCCTGCAAACGGCCCAGCTCCTGGTTCGACATGTTTTCCGCCTCCATGGGATCCCCCAGGACATCCTGTCTGACCGTGGTCCACAGTTTGTTTCCAAGGTCTGGAAGGAGTTTGCCTCAGCCCTGGGGGCCAGGTATACCCTCACTTCTGGTTACCACCCGCAAACTAACGGTCAGACGGAGCGCATGAACCAGGAGCTGGAGGCCGCTCTCCGCTGCCTCACCTCATCTAATCCTTCAGATTGGAGCAAATACCTATCCTGGGTTGAGTACGCCCACAACACCCAAGTTTCCTCTGCCACCGGAGTCTCGCCTTTTGAAGCCTCCCTAGGCTACCAGCCTCCCCTGTTCCCCTCTGAAGAGAAACAAGTTGCGGTCCCCTC
>NW_015151870.1:161106-162234 GCF_000732505.1 Cyprinodon variegatus
TCGAACCGGATACAAGCAACTACTTCAGCCTTAGATGTTCATCATGGATAAGAGATACCTGTACAGAGAGTCTGATCGCCTGCGCCGACCCAGCCAACTGCCATCTTATCTCCAGAACTACGAGGTGGGCTACCCATCTAAGCAACACCACCCACATGATGAGCAGGTCAGACAGACTTCTCCTCCTGATGTCCTGCAGTATATTCATAATATGAGAGAGGAACATTATCAGTTGCGACGAGATGTGCAACGTCTTACAGAAGCCATCGCTAGCCTTCCTGTACTAGCTCCACAGCATCCCATGTCACAGTCCAGACTGCGGGAGGGAGAGATGTTATCCACACCTACGCATACTTGTAAGCTGATGCCGATCAGAGGTCAGAAGGACCCACATCAGCATGACATTGCCCCACAGGTGCCAGCCAGTGATAAATCTTCACCCCCACGGGACAGTCGCTCAGACATGAGGGAGGAGGTAGTTCACAGTTTAAAGAAAGTCGCGTTGGACTCTCAGGGTGCAGCACAACCACCTTCATTGTCTGGTAAGTGACCCCCTCAATCTCAGGACTTCAGTCTGCTAACAGTAAAAGGTGAGAAACTCCAACTAACTCAACATTTAACTGCCGGGAGACAGTTAGACCATCTCTATCCAAACCAACGCACCCTTTACCCTACACCTAGTGCTGTTTCCAGTCAGCCTGTCAGACATTATAGATCGCCTAGTCCAGGAGCCCGCTCTGATGATAACTACTAACGACAGGACCACAACTATCCATCTTCTTATCGTCAAAGCTGTCCAGATAGTAGTTACCGTCCTGCTCATGAATATAGATATTATGGTCATACTGACCAGAACCAGCATACAGAACCAGCATACAGGTTACTCTGGTAATCCAGATTGTCTGCGACCAGATGTTGGGCCTCCAATTCCACCCCCCTTTAGCAGACCCCCACCGATAGAGACATATCGTGGTCCTCAACCAACTATCCCTAATCTTGTGCATGAAGACCCACGTGAGTTTGCAAGATTAAAGTTAGCTTTGGACAACATACTCCCATATGATGCCCCAGAACACTTTAAGTTTCAGATACTGACAGATCATCTTAAGTGTGAAGAAGCACTGCTTA
>NW_015151871.1:0-1175 GCF_000732505.1 Cyprinodon variegatus
CACCTATTTTGGGATACCTACTTTTCCTGAGTTGGCTCTCTTTGCTGATAAGGTCTTTGATTATCCAAACAGATCAAGATGGAACAGAATCATCCAACTCACATTCGACTTATAGTATAAACTCATTGGAAAAACAAAAGTAGGACACTTTAAATGTGATTTCAAATCCAAATTTGTGTTTAAAAAAGTTTTCAGTTTGATTCATATGCAAAAGATTTCCCTAATGATGCGATGGAGAAGAGGAGTTGAAGGGCTGGCTCGCCATCTTGAATACTATGGCAGGCTGTTTTAAAATGTATTACTTTTACTGAATATGTAATCCGAATATCCTAAATGGATTTCTTCCTAGCCGAAATTAGCATTTCACATATTTCCCACTATAATTAGGGGCTCCCCGCTTTCATCTCAGCATCAGTCTGGGGGTCCTTGGCCTGGAAAACGTTGAAGACCCCTGGTCTATGGGCTTCAGCTTCCTGATATCATCTGCTTACAGTTCAATTAATGCAGGTTCCCTTTTGTAAAATGGCCTTATTCTTTGGACATAGAGAAAAAGAGTTGACAAGAGTTTGCCTAAAGAAGTAGTGCAGAGCTAGAGTCCTTGAAATTAGCAAAATTAGCATATTCAAACAAGCTATGACAGTAGTTTGCATGCTTGTAGCGACAGTGGAGAGGAGAAACTCCCTTTTAACAGGTAGAAACCTCCAGCAGAACCAGGCCACCATGTGGGACACACACTGCTGAATGTTGTATAAAATGGGGTTTAAAAAAAGTGCTTAATCTTGAAAACTGTAAATCGTATACAGGTCTTATATTTACATTTTATCATTGCTGTTTACATTTGATCACTGCTGAAAATGTCGGAACGAAATTTCTTTTTGCATACATTCTGTGTGTAAAAAATGACAATAGTCTATCTAAGTCTAAGAAACAGGCTTAGTGCAAGGTTGATTGGGGTTCAAGGAGACAGAGGCAGACATTATCAAAGAAATCCTTTTTTATAGAAAAAGCAGAAAGGTGCTGAGAGGGATGCATTGCAAAGTCTGGCTGACCAACATTGTGGTTGGTCAGTCAGAGGCAATGCAGGTTCACCTGGCTAAGAATTTCTAAAAGTAGAATGGGAGGCAGATCTTTTAGTTATCAGGCTCCTCTCCTGTGGAACCAACTACCAGTTTTAG
>NW_015151871.1:1267-3650 GCF_000732505.1 Cyprinodon variegatus
CTCTCTCTCTTCCCTGATTTTCTTCAGAATATGTTCCTCAAATTATGATAAATCATGTACAAAATACTCCAGTTATGTCAACAGAACAGATTTATTTATTTCACAGACATTTGAATGTTTTAACATGTATGTGCAACATGTGAGCTCTTCAGTAACAAAACCAGGTTATTTTCAGATAAAGCTGAAACAAAAAGGACATCTGTTCTGTAGGTTAGTGGGGAGTGCAACACTACAATGCAAAGACATATCCTAGGATACATTGTCCCACATCATACAAATGTTTTATAAGTTGTGGTTACAGTTTAAAACAGACTCTTAAGTAAAGGGAACACACAGTAATCTCTACACTAGATGTACCTTTTTGGAAATTAAATCTTTGAGTCTTTCTGGTAAGAACTGATGGCAGAAAGCTGAGCAGTTACTGTGATCACTGCCAGGCTGCCTCAGCAGAACAGTCCTATATAAACCTGAACATCCATAATGGATGCAGTCTGGCAGTGGGCTGAGTGCAAGGTGCAATCATCTAAAATCATCATGGCATCGATTGAAGCTTTGATTGTCTGAAATATTCTGTGTACATCAAACCATCTACAGCTTATAGAAAAAGGTATAAACTGAGTTTCAGATCTTCTGCTGATGGAGTCACTGAAATCTGGATTGTTTCTTGTGACCAGGAGATTATGTTATATCAGACAGACTGAAGCAAACCAACTGTACACAGATATAGTGCAGTAGCAGAATTGCTAGATAAACATCAGTTTTGGTTTTTCTACAGCTTCCCAGCAGCATTTGGCTCTACTTCCTGCTTATATGATGCCTCCAGGAACCTGCTGGGTTACAGTGGGCTCTGCTCATGTTCAGGATCACAGGCCTATGAGGCACAGGTCTGCAGCCTTTACAGCCCAAACAGACAGATGCTAATACACCCTAACCACAGCCACAGATGTTATGTGACATTTGAAAAAACAAAACTTATATTGCATAAAATCTCTGCTAAAGGAAATGTGTTATTTTTTTAAAGAGCCAACGTTATTTTCTGGAAACACACACCTTTCACAAACTAGGATGGGTATATTTACTTCTTTGTGGAAAATAATCTAACAGTTCTCAATCAAATTCCAATCATAAAATGAATCAAATTTTATTGGTGCTTTTTAGGGGTGTAAATAATAATCATTTTGTATTGATGCATCAATCCAACAGCAGATGATCCAATGCATCGACACATCCGCAGGAGTGTTTTTCCTCTTTTTATCCCTTTACTCCTGCATGTAATTCTGACTCTTGCCATCCTACCACGCTTCCTTTAGCCACTACCCTCTTTCCGCTCACACACACACACTCGCATAAACAGTAGGCATGACAGGCATGGTAGAGGAAAAAGATGACTTACACACCCCTTTCGGGTTCAAGTCATTTGTGTGAAAGTATTTCGTGATGCATTCGTGAATATCGAAAATAATGGAATGTCTGGGTCAGGAAATTGATACTGAATCAAATCGCCATGATTGGTGTGATTTACACCCCTAATGCTTTTACTGTCATTCTGATGTGGAAATTCAATCCAATTATGGCAAAGATACAAGGGGGGGGGCTGGAGCTGCAGACCTGAGCAGCAGCTGTGTCTGTTTGGCAGTGTGTGCAGGTTAGTAATCGATATGATGGCTTCTCTTCAACATACTGCATCGTTCCCATGGTTTCAATGTAGATTAAAACAACAGTAGATTAAAATCACAATCCATACGTCCATGAAGAATCAGAGGTTTGTAAACAGACATGTTGGTGTTTCTGCAGCCCACTGTCAGCCCCCTCCCTGGAACTGGACGATTAAAGGTTGATAAATATAAATGCAGGTATCAGCTATGAGTCTCTTTTCATCATTTCTTCTTGCGTTCGCTGCTTCGCCTGGAGTGCGGGTCCCTCAGAGCCCCCAGGCTCCGCACCCCCTCCAGCAGCATGGGGGTGCCATGGTGAGGGTCTGTTCAGCAAATGAGAGAGAAAAGCTGTTAGTAAAAGAGAATCAGTGAAACATCACCAGTGATCTCCTATAGGAGCAGACCTCACGGAATAAAGGTCTCCTGTCTAATCAGCTGTTTAAAGTAGTCAGCAGACAAAGTGCTCCTCGACTACAGGTTAGAAATCACTTCCTCTGTCCTCTGAACTAACAGAAGGTCTGTTTCTTCATCCACACTCAATCCCTCATAGAACATTAGCCAATAAAACTACAGCTAATGCAGTATTCCCCGTAGAACCAGACTTCTGTTCATTTAACATTCAGCTAAATTGTTTTTTTTTCAAACTGAACGTAGTTTTGTTTTTTCTATATGTTCTATATGAAACACGGCCAGAGTCGGACAGAACTGATGTTTTGGCCAATAAGAAG
>NW_015151871.1:4791-7266 GCF_000732505.1 Cyprinodon variegatus
TGTCAAAGAACACTACTGCCACCTACTGGTTTGTGACGTCACGGTGCGGTATCGGCTGTTGATCAACTCCCAGTGCTCCCACTCCTAGACTAAAAGATCGCGACGAAAATGATTGTTTTTATGTTTTTACTGATTAACGCTAAATTCATTAAATCACTGCAAACGTATTAGTTTTATGTATAGATAATGATGCACTGATTATTCCTTGCTGACCGGACTTTCCTACAGCAATTGTACATGCGGCCTCACTGTGTTGCCATAGTAACGACTGCTTTCTGTTGCAGGGAAGAAGCAGTTCTATTCATGTTTATACCCCCCATGTACAATCCAGGTGCCTTCCAAAGCTGGGGGTGGGACTTCACTTAGAGTGACAGTGGATGGTGAAGGGTTAGTGGTTAGGGAGCGGTTTGGGATTCAGCTGACGTCACCTGAATCCCAGCTAACCTTCAAGGACTCCATCTAACACTGCATGAGCCACCATTGTCTCACTGCTGTTGCCGAAGGAACTGTGTGTAAACATAGTTCTGTCACTTTGGTGTTAGATTTGTAACTTAATAACAAAACATTAAGCAATGTGTATAAAAACCCCAAACTTTTAAAAAGAACAATTCCAGAGGAATTCACTGTTTGTGCTCACAGAGAACTATAGAGATACACAGCAGGACAAAATATGTTTGATTATTATTTTTATTATTCAAAAGGGCAAATGCAGATCTTCTAAACCACATATTACTGTTTTCAAAAATCTATTCAAGTTTCTAAGAACCACAGAGAAACTAAACTGTAGATGTTTGGACTGCTATCGCCCCCTAGTGTTTGAACAGTTGGTTTATCTTGTGTCTCAGGGAGCCACACAGTTAGGCCTGGTGTTTAAAAAGCAAAATAAATAAAAACAGGCCGAGAGATGGAAAACATCTCACTACTGAACGATGGTGACAGCAGCTGGTGAACACTCACCAATGACTTTAGCCTGGAGTCTGACCTTCAGGCTGCTGTCTCTCCGTCCTTTGGCCACCACAGTCATCTCCTCCTGAACAATCCCCTCCTGGTGAGTCTTGTACTCACAGTTCACCTTTACTCCTCCTATTGGGGGTGGGGGTGAGGGTACAGCGTATATTGTGCTGTTAGATTCAGTAACATCAGAGCTTTTTAAAATGAGTAGATTTATTTACATGCTGTTGATAAAGTTTCTCTTGATGATTAAAATCCTCATACTATAGGTAGATAATGGGAGCTGTAAATTCAGAAGTCTGTCTCTTAGGTGGGATTTATCCTCCTGTAACACAATCTGACATTTTTCTTGGTTTTATTAGTTCTGCATCAGTATCTACCTCCAGTTCCTCAGCTTTGAATCTATTCACAGGCAGCTCCTCCACCTCCAGAGGGCAGTGGTGAGACAGCAGCCACTGGATCTCCTGCTGCTCTTTACCAGCAGCAAAGGTTAACAAGAGAATCTCATCTATGGTTATGAAATCATTTCCAAATAAAGCTCCTCCTGACCAGGGGTGGATTTAGGAAATTTGGGGCCCTAGGCAACTGCCTAGTATTGCCTAATGGTAAATCCCCTCTGGTCCTGACTTAATACAAACATTTAGAGCCTGAATCCATGTTAATAATGATGTTCTCTGAGGCCAGACCTACTTCCAAATGACCAGCTGAGGCGTTATGCTGCTCTCAGGACCATCAGTCTCTCCATGTACCTGCCAGCCATTCGCTGAATTTAACCACATGGGTGGAACTCTGTGGGTATGATGTGCATAAATAGTGTTCTTTAGTCTGGATATGGAACTCCAAAAGGAGAGATGATGTTTAGGATACTCTTTAGAGAAGAGAACAGTTTCCACCAAGCTCATAAATGTGAAATGAAGTTCCTTTGAAGTCTGAGTCAGATGTTCTGCTGCGTCTAACATCTTCATAGAGATCAGACCTCACTGCTGCTTGGACATCTCATAATCAGAGCTTTCTCTCATCTCCACCCTGTTTGAACCTTTTTTGCTAGATTAGACCTAAACTTTACAGCTGATAAAAGATAACATTTTTCTGTAAGCTCCAAATCTCACCACCGTTCCTCCAAACATCTCATAGAGCAAATGAACAAATACAACATTTATCAAAGTATTTACATTTCTTGATAAGGATTTTCTCTCTCACTAAAACTCAAAATAAACAAAGAGCAGAAAGGTTACTGCTGGACCCACCCTCCAGTATGGAGTTAACCCGCTGGACCCGCAGGTTCTGGGGCCTCCGAGTTGGAGAGAAGGAAGGAAGACAGGCCAGCTCCTTCCCCAGAGTGGGCGTGTCTGGGAGGGTGAAGGTGATCTCATAATGGTGGTGGCTCTTAAGGAACCCGGCCTGGAGAGAAACAGCAGGTCAGTCAGAAGCAGAGGCTGGTTTAAAGAAAAGTCCGGTTATGTTCACAATTCAAACTTCTGAAAGTCCTTTAAATATGAAATTATTCCATCCTGTTCAATAAAC
>NW_015151871.1:10242-11423 GCF_000732505.1 Cyprinodon variegatus
ATCCATCCATCCATCCATCCATCCATCCATCCATCCATCCATCCATCCATCATCTGAAGCAGAACCAAAGAAGAACCCAAACATACAAAAGGTGAACATTAAAACTTCATGGGGTGTCCTGTGTACCTTTTCTTCCTGTTGCCATGGTAATGTTTATTATTGGACTATTGTCAGATTAGACTTCTGTGATGTCACCACTGACCTGAGGATAAACAAAGAAACATGGTGGTGAACATGGTGTTAGAGCATCATCTGCTGGGTAGACTGAAAAATGTTTATTCAAACAGTAACAAAGTGCTTCAGTGCTGTTTGGACATTACTTCATAATCTCTTCATCTTTTTGTCAGGAAATGCCTCCTCAGTCAGAGAACCTGCAGCACATATCATTTAGAAATGGAGTCTGTCCTGGTAACTTATACAAAATATAGTTTTAATTATAAACCCATAAGATGTTGTGAGAACAACCATCTGCTGTTAGAGTTTAGTCACAGTAGCAGCAGATTTATCCTTCAATAAAGGAAGTTTATGGTTTTCATAAAACCAAAGCACTTCAATACAGCAGACAGAATGTTACAAATGTTACAAATTAAAATTATTCTGGCACTTTTAAAAAAACCTTTTAAACTAACTCTGGCTTTTATAAATAGTTAATTGCTAAATTGTTTAAACTACACAATATTTAGGTTCAAGTTAAAACCACATAACAGAGTAGTCCACAGTAGCACTCTGAGATGTTCTGCCTCTGACCTCAGAGGTTTGTTACAGAACATCAGTGAACAGACAGCATGGTGAGAACTAAAGAACCCAGCAGGCAGGTCAGGGAGAAAGCTGTGGACACCTTAATGTTCTAAAACAGCATCAATGATTACCAACGATCTGCAGAATTACCAACATGTTTCCACCACATCCTGAACTAACAGCAGGGTGGGCGTTGATCAGTGGTAACTGTGTGGGAGCTGCAGAGATCTCCTTCTCAAGTGGGACCATCTAACCAGTCAGGGACATCCATCATCGGAAAAAACAAGTTCTAATTCCAGGACGACACCAGCCTGCAGACGTCGTTGGGGGTGTGATAAGCATCCAGCCATTTTCTACTGCCTCTACTTGGCAGATGGCCGCTCACACTGAGCCTGGTTCTGCTGGAGGTTTCTGTTAGAGTGATAACTATTCTGTGTTTCAAC
>NW_015151871.1:14592-16508 GCF_000732505.1 Cyprinodon variegatus
TGTGAATTGTTTCTCGGACCTATATTCCTGCTCTGACACTGGTGGCGCTGTGGGGGAAATCTATTTAAGTGTAAAGATAAGGGCAGTGAGTGAATGGCGTGGGGAGGTCACAATGTTTTTTACCGCTCTCTTTTAAACACTGGTTTGTTTCATTATATCCACATATGGATCAATATGACCGTTTCCTTTGCATGCTGCCATAGACCGCCACCCAGGAGTTTGATCGCATTCAATGTTCACTGTGTGCATAATAAATGGGAGCATTCCCAAACATATTTCCCAGTCTGGACATTACCTTCTGAGCACGTCAGGACCTGGATTTCCTGAAACCAGAAGCGACCACAATTAGATGCAATTTGATGGTCGCCACAGACTTGTTCATTCTTGGACTCATTATTTCGGTCTGACCAAGCTGCAGCTATGGTTCAATACATCTGACCTCCCTTTGTATTAAAGTAAAATAAATCCTTTAATAGAAGGACTTTCTCTTTCTGTTTTGGTTCAAAATATTTAAAAAACTAGAAAATCAGGTTTTGTTTCTTTAATTTAACAGAAATGTTTCACTGCTGAATGGGTGGGGGTCTGTGGTGCAGCAGAGTCTGGAAACGTCCCATGGGAATAGTTTAGCAGAAGGAAACACTGATGTGTTCTTTACCAATAAATACTTTCCTAACAGATAGATTTATCATTTTAGTTTAAATGCCCATTTGTTCCAATCATCCTGATGATTTATATTTAATGTTACATCATAGCCCCAAACATCTGAGTTACATTTGTTTCCTTCCTAGAAATGAAGCATCTCTGCAGAGCCCAGACACTCCGCCATCATAACTGAAACTAAATGTTTTTATAAACAGATCAAACATCCACGCCCATCAAGCCCCCCCTCCCCCGCCTGCAGCACAGCTAGGTGCGCCATTATTCCACCCGGTCTGAAACCCACACAGCAAAGCAAAGCAAACGTACCGCTTCGGTTCATGTTGGTCCTCCTGCAGCTCCAAGCCCGGCAGCTGCTCCTGCCATCAGTCCGCTGTCTGTCCTTGGAAGGATGCAGAGATGCTGCGCTGGTTCCGTGCGCGCTCCCGCTGTGCGTCCGCGCTGCCGTTGCTCCACTGATCCCAGATCAGAGGGAGGTCCAGAGGGTCAGGCTGTGGTTCTGCTGTTCATGCTGAACTGGACTTCTTTCAAACATGTTGGACTCAGTAAATGAGCTGATAAAACCTGGACTGCATTTCACAACATCTGATATGGTTTTAGAAAATATACCTAGAAAAATACCATTAAAGTTATTTTTCAGTGTTTGGCAGGAAAGCAAAAAGCTTCATTTCACTCATATTAACAATCAGTTTATTTTTAAGAAGAGAAAAGAGTGATGCATATTGGTTAATCACGTGACTTTGATTGGTACTGATGAATTATAAACAGGGGTGGATTTAGGAAATTTGGGGCCCTAAGTAAAGACAGGCAGGGGGCCCTTTGAATTGAGAAGACACCACATAAAAGAGACCCGTTCTACAGAGAGAGAAATGTTAATAGAATAGACATTCCATGAGACATTTGGAGGAAATTGAGACCCACTTAATATTATCAGCGTTCTGATGGCATTTTAGCCAAAGGATTTTTATCAAAAACATAATTTATGTGCACAAGTAGTTAAATTAACCATACATGTAAGCACAGTTTTATGGGGCCCCCAGGAACTTGGGGTCCTAGGCAACTGCCTAGAATGGCCTAATGGTAAATCCCACCATTATGCTGAACGGGCAAAACCCAACAGGAAAACTATATTATTAGTAGTATTAAAGGCAAAAATTATAATTAATGCAATAAAAATGATGAACAAAAATGATGAACAATAATAAAGTTATAAAGCAGATTAGTGGAGCATATGAACGAAAAAAGCTGCTTCATTGTTA
>NW_015151871.1:22741-25906 GCF_000732505.1 Cyprinodon variegatus
TCTGGATCAGCTGTCTGATCTAGTTTCTTAGTTCTAGTGAGGACGCAGGCAGCAGTTGCTGATAGAAGGGAGGGAGGAGCAAATGGGGGTCTCTGCTTCAGCGCTTTAGGGACCCTTCCTTGATAACAGCAACATAAATGCCTATTGTAAATTCTTAGAGTATCTTGGGCAGCTCTCTGCTGACCAATGGAAAAGCTGACTCCGCCCAGGACACAGCATGGAGCTGAGAGAAATCTTCTTCATCATTTTGTTTTATTAACATTGAGCCAAACATTCACCTCCCTCAGATAACCATCCTACCTGATATTTCTATTCATATCTTCTCCTCTGCCTTGCAGAAATCTCAGTGAGCAAACTACACTCCTCAGTCAGTTGTTTAGGTTTTTACACCATTAAACCATTGAAGCTGAAACCTTGTTTCCTCCACTAGATTCAGCTACTGGTTCCAGGACCTTTGCTTTGTCTATAATGCAGAAAGCAGCCCAGTTAAAAGAGCTCACAGACTGGATCACAGCTTAGATCACTAACAGCTGGAAACATGTCTGAGTTAAGAAAGGCTTCCCTGGTCTGGTGCCCAGGGCCCTGCAGCTTTGAGGGCAGCTGGATTTATCTCCACCAGCTCCTTTCAACAGCAGTGTGACTCGGCATCCTGCAGAACGAGGTAGACCCAGAACACTGAGCCTGTTAAATAACATGGAGGGGAAAAACCTTTCATTCTATAGTTTTTACTGCTGTTCCATTCAGGACTTTTTTCTTAATCAATATTAATCTGCTGCGTTTATCGCTGACACAGAAACTCTGCAGAAATATTGATCTGAGTTTCTGACTTTTAGAAGGGCTGGAAAAAACAACCTGTGTCTGTAGTGGAGTTTCTGATTTGAAAAATAACTTTGCATGTGATAAAATGTTTACAATTGCATATCCTCCACCCAGGAGCAGATTTAGGAAATTTGGGGCCCCAGGCAAAGAAAGGCAGGGGGGCCCTCTAAATTGAGAAGACCACACAGAAGACTTTTCATGATGTCTCAAAAGGAATGAAAGATTTTTTAGCAATCATTTTAACGGGCTGAACTCTACCCCACAGCCATATTTGTAGCTTACCCCAATGTCTTCCAGACCGGTTCAGCAGTATGCCTAAGTATTTACGGTTTTTGGACAACCACACAATTTTCCACTTTTGTATACGGCTTTTCTAACAAAACATTGACAATACTTCACATTTAGACCAGCTAATCTTGTATCCGGATAATACAGAAAATTGGTGATCAAATCCAGTAGAGGAGCTAATGATTCCTCAGGATCTGACAGTAGAAGCAGTACATCCTCTGCATTTAATTGAGAATTGAGTTGATCTTGATCCATTGGTCGTTACAGTCGCTTTTGAGTCGGTGTATAACATTTTATTTCAAGGAAAGAAATTTTCTTTTCTTGTTTTTTCCCTCCAAAAGAATTTTATTGAAATGCAGCAATCACCCTCTATTTACCTAATTTCTGCAGATGGATGCAGACCACGACCCAAACACCTCACTGCCTGAAGTAGTAGGAGGATATGTCTACAAAATATAGCGACTAAAGTTCTGCTCTTCACACCTTCATCCATTTTCTTACACGCTTAATCCCAAGTGGGGTGGCGAGGGATGCTGGTGCCGATCTCCAGCTGTCTACGGGTGAGAAGCGGCGTCCATCTTGGACAGGTCACCAGTCCATCGCAGGGTGCGCTTCACATGGTTTGTTTTCAAATGGTTTGCTGCTGACTGTTTGGACCTTTCTGAACATGTGCAGCAAATGGACTGATCCAATATGGTGGACACTGAAGGGGGGCTGAGACACACTTAATATTATAACCGTTCTGATGGCATTTTAGCCAAAGGATTTGAATAAAAATCATAATTAATGTGCACAAATAAAATTCTAAAAAAGATTCTAATAAAGATTTTATTTGTAATTTCTATTTGAAACTATCTCAAAATTTCACATTGCTATCACGGAGTATAGAGCAGAAAAATTTAAAGGAGATTGACCAAATTAAGGTTGTGATGGTTTACTTCCTAATACCAAAATGTTTAAGCATTGCTGCATAATAACAGCATCCTCAAATAAAGCGGCACAGACACAAAAATGATCCTTTCAGCCATTTTAGTTTATTGTCAGATGACTGCACACAGATTCAAAGCTGTGGTACAGAAAACAAAGAACAAGAAAATAAACAATCTGCAAGTATCAGTCACTCCACTTTACATTTAGCACATACACACACAGTGTGTGAGGTGAAGTTTACAATAAATACTCAGAACTGCTTCATGACCAACTCAAACACGGACGGATACGTAGCGCGGGTCGCTAGGACAGCAGGGACAGCTGCTCTTCAGCCACAAAGTGCTTCAGACTCAAGTGCAAAAATAAGACCAAAAAGTTTATTACCTTGATTCCCCTTCATATAAACACACATCAGTCCATATTACAAACACGCATTCTCATCTCACTATATGTGGTGAGGACCATGTAATAACCTGCTGTACCTCAGCCTAAACTAAACCTAATTCACACCTCAGACCTAAACCTAACTGTTAGCATAATAGTGAGGCAAAAAGAAAAGACTGGTCCTCGATTTGATGGTGAAATCTAAAAAATGGTCCTCACTCTGATGCCAATACAGGAACACACACACACACACACACACACACACACACACACACACACACACACACACACACAGACACATAGGTTGACCCTTAGTAAAAATGTAGAAAGAATAAACTTTATCAGGTCTAGAAATGTTCCTTCGGCAGCGAAGGATAAATCAGTGAAACAGGATAAAACCAGATTATTGTTCTCTGGATCCACTGATGTGACTCAGCCAGCAGGGGGCGCCACCATAGCTGCCATGCAAAGTGTTGACTATAAAACAGGAAAGAGGTATAAAGCGGTCCAACGGATTATAACCTCCACCTGAGCGCGGCTCTGTCCTCATTGGCTCTGTTGACACACCTGGAGTTTAAATCACTTCCAGCTAACGTCATACTGTTTGTCAGCTAACTTCATGGTGTTTGCTAGCTAACATCACGCTGTTTTCCAGCTAATGTCATGCTGTTTTCCAGCTAACGTCATGCTGTTTTCCAGCTAATGTCATGCTGTTTTCCAGCTAACGTCATGCTGTTTTCCAGC
>NW_015151871.1:26374-28553 GCF_000732505.1 Cyprinodon variegatus
GCTGCGGAACACAAGCATCACTCTGCTGTACGGAGCAGAAGCGATCCACCAGCGTTCCGGAACCTTTGGACCATCTATGGACTCTAACAGACGCGCTGAGGCGTTTCCTTTCAGCCGCCATGATGACCTTCTACCTCCGTCCACCTCTCAGACCATCAGCTTTGGGTTTAAAGTGGGTCAGAGGGGGAGCTAAGACTGCGCCTCCGGCAGGGAGCGGCTGGGCTCACGTGGAGTGGACCGGTCCGTCACCACCAGTCCGTTGCTGCTGCGATACAGGAGCGTTTTGGTAGCGGCGGCTGAGGAAGAGGAAGCACTGCTACCAGTTATTGTACCGTTGAGGTTCTGGTACTGCCGTTGTCGGGGTAACGACGCCCTTCGCCGGGAGACGGGGACAGCCGCTGAGCCACGGAGGCACATGGAGGGGAAACTCAGACCTACTAAGCAGCAGCTTGGACAGGAAGTGACCTCATCTCGTTCTGAGGAGCCTGTGAGGTCAGAGGGCGGGACCTGGCCGTCACTGCATCCATTGGAGTACCGTCCCCGCCCCCATTGGACCGGCTGGCCAATCACCAGCTCCGACAGGTTGTTGTTGTCCAGCTTTGGCAGAGCAGGAAAAGAAGGCGGTCCGTTGGAGATGGGCCGCCGCCAGCCGTTGGTCAGCAGGGGTCTGAGGTGGGCGGAGTTTAGGGGTCTCTTGGCTGGTTCTGGGGACTTGGTGCAGTCCATGGGTTCATGGAGACAGACACTCTCCTCATTGTTCTCCTCCTCCTCCTCCTCCTCCTCCAGCCGCTCCAGAGAAACCATCTCCAGCTCCAGAGGCAGACCAGCATCCCCGCCCCCCTCCTCAGTAACCTCCGTCCTCTCTGACCCCCCCACCGTCCCATCAGCCTCCATAGAGCCAACCTGCCCCCGCCTGCCCTCTTCCTGCCTGCTGTCACAGGGGAACGCTGCAGTCCGGCTGATTTCTGGCGTACTGGGGAGCGACTGACACCTCCTGGGTGGAGCTTGTATCCCTGATGTACCTCTGAGGAGGCGGGGGGAGCAACAGGAATCCCGCGCTGGCAGGGCGAAGGTCAGGGAGATGACCGACTTGCTGGGCGTGTCCAGCAGTTTACACCGCCCGCCGTTTAGGTCTCTGCGGAGGGAGAAGGGGTTGACCCGCGCAGGTGTTCCAAGGAGGGGCGGGGTCAGGGTTCCTGGGGGCGTCATATCTGACTGGCTCCTGGCCAGGCCCTTCCTGGGTTGGCCGTGGTCTCCGGGGTGACAGGGGGAGCTGCGGCGCCGGTATGGGCTGACAGTCACCATCGGCGGCTCTGTTAGCAGCAGAAGCAGACAGCAGTTAGCATTCCTGCAGCTTCCTGTTGGTCTCCGTCACACAGACCCTGACCTCTAATTTACTTTCTAGTCAAATAAAACACTCCAGAGGTTTTCTAAACATGATGTCAGACTAAAATCTTCCTCCTCCTGCTGGTGTCAACAACTAAAAGCAGACCTGGTCTGATCAGATCATGGATGAATAAACCTGATGAAGTGTTTTACCAAGAGTGATGGCTGCGTGTTTGTCCTCTCCTCGCAGGGCCTCCAATGTGGAGACAATATCAGAGAATGAGGGACGTCTCTCTGCACGCATCTGAAAACCAGAAAGAAAAGAAAAACTCAGCCGCGATCTGAGGCCCAGTGAGCAGGAAACAGGAGGGGGAGGGGGGCTCTTACATTACAGCAGGTCACAGCCAGGCTGAAGAACGCCGTGGGGCAATCTCCAATCATGTTCTCAAAGGCTGCAACATCCAGACCAAAGTCCTAAACACACGTTGATGAAGACTTTATTAGAATAACAGTTTTAACCTGCTCTAAGGCTACATCCACTGCAGGCCTTGATACTCAACCCCCGTTTTCTTTGTGAAATGTGATTTATATATAATATATATTTATATATAATATATATATATATATATATATATATATATATATATATATATACGACTTGTGATCTCCTGTGTGAACTGCATTTATACAGCTTAAGCGCCCCACATGCGCTGTGACATCACAAGCATGCTGTGTTTACAGAAGAAAACATGGATGGTAGCGCATCTAGCGATCTTTCCCAACCTTAAAAACTCAATCTTTTCAAAATAAACTCTCCTCTCCGCATCATCGTCTGCCATGGTTCCTTTTTTCT
>NW_015151871.1:30432-32661 GCF_000732505.1 Cyprinodon variegatus
TTTAAAAGGACCAAACCACCTGCTGGCTCTCTGGTCTTCATGGTCCTGGTTGTTCTCCAACGTTCTCCACTTTGTTTTTGATGAAGAGCTTTGAACCATGCATCATTTTCTCAACACTTCAAACACAGAAGGGGTGAACACTTTTACTATAAAGAGATGAGACTCCACACCTGTAGACTGGAATCTTCTCTGCCAGGCCAAAGTCTCCAACCACAGCGGTGAAGGCGCCGTTTTCACAGCGGACCAGACAGTTCTGCACACAGACACGGTCAGAAACCAACATGGCGTTCTCTGAAAGAACCCTGCTGCTCCACAGCAGCCTAACCAGGGTGCAAACACACACTGATAATGAGAAGATGTGCTCTGGCTGCTCCTCTCCTCCCAGGCTGATCTCTGAGCTGACACGGCTAACGCAGCAGGTGGAAGCTACAGCTGCTCTGCTGACTGACGGCTAACTGAGCAGCTTACCTTAGAGGTCAGGTCTCGGTGGAAAATGCCCTTGCTGTGCAGGTACTCCAGTCCTCGGCTGATGTCCAGAGACAGTCCCATCCTCACGCTCCATGACAGGTACAGGTCGCTGTCCAGCAGCTGCTCCAGGTTGCCTCCATTGATGTACTGAACAGTGTGGAAAGACAGCAGGTTATTAAATCACAGCGTTTTGTCCTGAGCAGTCAGAGACCTGTAGAGAATCAGCAGGGACGTTAGCTGCCCCCAAACCTTAAAACAGCTGCAGCTGCAGTGCTGGGCTGTCAGAAAGGATCTGCTGTGGTTAGTGATGGTCTACAGACTGCTGCTGGGTCATTAGCTACGCAGCGCCCTGTTGCTAAGCAGCTTCCTCAGATAGGAGTCTCCCATGCTTTACCGTCTGTGTCACAGTCTGCACACACGTCCCTACAAAAACTCACAGTGAACCATTCAGCGACTTCATTCAAGTTAGAGGCTAAAGCTCTGAGACTCTAACAGTCAGAGCAGCAGGTTTAAACACTCTTCCTGGCTACAGACCCCTATTAAGAATTCAATCAGAATTTATTTTCCCTTAGGTAATAATGAAGTGTTTTTTAATTAATTATAAAGATGTGTAGCAGACTAGAGGGACGTCATCCTCAATGGGAAAATTAAAGAGCTCTCTGAGCTTTAGAGGTTCATCACATTTCCTGTTTAAATCCCACAGAACAAAGTTTTTTTCTACGTCATCAGCCGTCCTTCAGTCTGATGAGGGATAGAAACATCAGCAGAGCAACAAGGAGAACTTCATTCTATTAGAAGGCGTTCCATTCTCCTGGAAAACTGTGACATTAACCTCTGATTAAATGATGAATGCTAATGAATAAAGGGAGTTTTTCCTCTCCACTGTCGCTACAAGCATGCTTAGTGTGAGGGATTGCTGAAGAGTCAATGAGTCGATGCAATCAGCTGATTTTCCTTAGATAGAAAACTTTGAATCAATCTGACTGGATGATCTGGTGAACTGGAAAGTGCCTTGAGATGACATGATGTGAATTGGTGCTATAGAAATAAACTGAATAGAACTGAAATCACGGTCTGGAGTTTACTCGCTGAAGCAAGTTCCAGAGGAACAGAGAGCGGCCGATTAACAGAAGTCCATTATTAGGAGACAGGAGGGTGGAGCTGAAGGGGAGCAGAGCCTCCTAGTCTACCTGCTCTGCATCTCTATTACAGCTCATTGAGAGCCGCAATGCATAGAGAGCTCCTTACATAGAGGGACAGCAGCAGAATGCACACAGTAGAGCAGGGGTCACCATTAAAAATCAGCAAATAAAGAAAATCATCAACCAGTTAAGGTCCGGAGACATTTATTATTATTATTATCTGTTACTTTAAACAGAGTTTAACACTGAAATAAAATAAGGTTTTTATGAATCCATGTTATTCATTAGATTTTTAAATACAAAAAATAGTTTTCCATATTAAAATATAAATTGTTTTTTAAAGTAGAGAACAACAATCGCTCAGTTTGGTATATAGACAATTTCCTGATTCCCATATTTTATAAAACACCTGAACTGACAGTTTGTTTTCTTATTTCTGTCTTAATGTTGGCAGTGGGCTTTAGGCTGCCCTGCAAGGCTTTAAACCTGGGTTTAACCGGAGACTAAGCCATTCTAAAGCACATATCAAGGAGCTCATTTTGAGCCTGGATCCAGATTTATTGTTGATTCTGTTCATGGTGGAGAATCCTGCTTCACAGCAGCAGGTTGAGCCAAACAT
>NW_015151871.1:35708-37167 GCF_000732505.1 Cyprinodon variegatus
GGCCCGCTAACCACCAGAGATGGAGGCCCACTAACCCAGGTCTGTCCACAGTGAGAGCAAACTAACACACCAGTAACTAAAGAGATCGGCAGGCTGATATAATCTGATAAATGAAGCTCAGGTTCTGATGAGCCCAATAACTCAGTCAGTGTGACAGAAACAGCAGTGAGCCACAAGCAGTGAACACTGACAGTGAGGAAGATGAGGATATCATTAGAGGGACAAGAGGCTCTGGAAAAACTGACTGAATGTTTTCATTTTAAAGCCTTTGAATGAGACTCACCTGGATTATCCCAGCAAGCAGAGCATCATGCTGCTGCTGCTTCACTGCCTACCCATACTGACGGTCACCAGGTTTTATACCACAGCTGAACTAAGCAGGAGCTATAATCCAAATCTACTCACACAGTAAAGCAGACATGTGATGAACCATCAGCAGGGAGAATGTGGGTCAAAGGTCATGTGTGTGATGAGTGGCTCACTGATTACTAATCCATGTCCATGCAGAGTTCAGCTAGGAGCAGAGAGAGGATGTCTCCATGTGTGTATTAATAGTATGGCACTAATAGGCTTTCTGGATTTCCCATCACCCTCCTGATCCCAGGCCTGGCCCGGTGGCACGCACACCCGCACACCCACCGGGGCAGAACCAATCCAGATCAGTCAACATGGTGGAGGGCTTTCTGTGCTCAGCCGATCCCAGAGCGGTTCAGATCCTTCATGAAGACCAGGAATGAACTGAGGCATGGCTGAGGCCACAGGGGATGTTTCACCAAGCAGGTTTCACATTCAAATCCTCAACTCTAAATTAATCTAGAATAAAATCAGGAGTTTTAGGATTCACAACGGCTGCTATCAATTAGTTCAATCCATTTTAACTAAGTCCACTCACAGTTAAACCTGTGAGCAACAAGTATTAAAAGCCACTATCAGTGGAGCACCTATTCGACGAGTCACCATGACAACAGGAAACAGGAAGTGCCTGTTTCACCCCAATGGAACTAGAGATTTGAATGCAGAAATTAAAACAAATAAATAAAAAAAAAAGGAATAGCGATACAGCTACAAAGGAGAGGAAGCAGGAGAAGGAGGAGAAGATGGTTGCTCTAATGAATGTGTACGTTTATATGAAGTGGGCTATGGCNGATGGTTGCTCTAATGAATGTGTACGTTTATATGAAGTGGGCTATGGCAGGCTGTTTTTATATTTATTAAAAGCCCTCCTCTATGTTAATAATAATAATAATTGAACTTTATTGATCTCACGTTAAAGGAATTACCTCTGCATTTAACCCATACCCAGCGTGGCAGTCTGTGGGAGTGGGTTTCAAACTCACAACCTCAACATTCCAAGCTCTATGCCCTAACCACTAGGCAGCCCTTCACCTGGTTGATCCATTTATAGATCACTAAAATAAGATTCTCCCTGATCAAACTCACACTCCTAGACCTAACTGTA
>NW_015151871.1:38763-40436 GCF_000732505.1 Cyprinodon variegatus
TATATATTCAGTAGAACTAGTACATATTAAAATGGCTTGCCATAGAGCTGATACCGTGAATATACTATGGGATTATTTGTTGAATGGTAGTAGATCCATACCATACCAACTTTTTTTATGAAGCACTTTATACACCGACAGGACAAAAGTGCTGTACACAATCATGAAATACAATGCAATTATAAAATCAATGGATCTATTCAGGTGAAATGTTCTGGCAGCAGGTGAAGATGAAGAATAAAAACGTTGTTCTAATATATAGAACCTGTGCATCATCTCATGGGTTCCTCCTCATGTTGATTCAGTCTTTTTTTTTACACAGTAAATACTAAATGGCTGTTTGCAGCCATGCTTTGGATGTTATCATCCCAATAAATGGTCAATATTAGCCGCTATAAGTCCCATTGAATGGCTTCAGATTGGGCCAGTAGGTTGTTATCATTGAGTGAATCCTAATCCTAAAGTAGTTCCTTTTCCGCCATGGAATGATGACTGTTTATGTGTAATCTGAGAATAATTTCAGTAGTTCTTCATGTCCTGTAAATATAAATAAATAAAAATAAAATGATCTGCATCTCGCTCATATTAAACAAACCTTAAACAAGTAATCTCACATCCTGTCACTGGGTTGTAGAATCCTCTCCATTTAAATATTTAATTCTCTGTGAAAGTTCTTTAATAAGACCCTCTTCAAACGGACATGCAATGTTTGTGTTTAAATCCTAATGTGTGTAACGGACCTAGTGAATGATATATATATATATATATATATATATACATATTTTTTTTTTTTTAATGCCCAAAACTAAAACAAACATCGTACTAAATCAGGAAATCAAGCAGCGTGATTGGCTATAAGGAGAGTGGAGACAGATGATACTCTGAGTTTACTGAAGAAAACCTGCTGCTGACCAGGTTAGCTCCGGGTGGATGTTACTATGGCAACAGAAACAGAGGTAGAGAAAACTCTCATTGGGAAACGGAAAAGTCAGATTTTCCATTTTCAGGTTCAGGTGAACGTGCTTCATGAAACGGACTCCTGGCTTCCCCTGACAGGATGAAGGCAGGCCGAGTCCAAATGATCCCCAGAAACCCGAACCCAGGACAACTGGCCCGGAGGAGCAACACCAGCCAGGTTCTGAACCCAGCTCCTTCAGAGGCTGGACCACGGTCCATGGGGAGCAGCACATGTCTGAGGTCACATTCAGGATGGGTGACAGAGCGCTGAGTGCTGTTTCAGCCTACAGTGGCCTACTGTGACCCCCTGGTGCCACTGAGTCCCAGGAAAGTCAGTCAGAAAGGAAGAGAGACAGTATGAGCAATCATCTGACCTCCATCTATGGTCAGGGTTAAAGAGGGGGTGATGGCGGGGGCGTTCCTGACTATTAACAGATGAATCCCATTAATATTGGCTTCTGTTGGGGAGCAACAGATCAGATTTGGGATTTAGCCTTGAATACAGAAATGTTCTTAACCCTTTAAGGTCCGCACCAAGAAAACTGCAATGAAAAAATTTTTTCTTTGTATTTTTTATTCCTTTAGAACATCAATAACAAAGTGCATAACTTTTTTTTAGAAACACCCCCATAGTTTTTAAATCACAAGCCTCTACCAAACGGTTGAGAATTCCATTTATGGTAAAACTTTGCATACAATTACTCATAACAAAAAAT